>NC_088410.1:4107149-4358690 GCF_034236695.1 Oncorhynchus nerka | reverse complement strand
TGGTCAGAGTTTATAGAACATTAACTAATAACCAGTGGTCAGAGTTTATAGAACATTAACAGGAGTTTATAGAAATTAACCAGTGGTCAGAGTTTATAGAACATTAACTAATAGAACATTAATAACCAGTGGTCAGAGTTTATAGAACATTAACTAATAACCAGTGGTCAGAGTTTATAGAACATTAACTAATAACCAGTGGTCAGAGTTTATAGAACATTAACTAATAACCAGTGGTCAGAGTTTATAGAACATTAACTAATAACCAGTGGTCAGAGTTTATAGTTAATATAGAACATTAACTAATAACCAGTGGTCAGAGTTTATAGAACATTAACTAATAACCAGTGGTCAGAGTTTATAGAACATGAACTAATAAACCAGTGGTCAGAGTTTATAGAACATTAACTAATAACCAGTGGTCAGAGTTTATAGATTAACTAATAACCAGTGGTCAGAGCTTTATAGAACTAATAACCAGTGGTCAGAGTTTATAGAACATTAACTAATAACCAGTGGTCAGAGTTTATAGAACATTAACTAATAACCAGTGGTCAGAGTTTATAGAACATTAACTTAACTAATAACCAGTGGTCAGAGTTTATAGAACATTAACTAATAACCAGTGGTCAGAGTTTATAGAACATTAACTAATAACCAGTGGTCAGAGTTTATAGAACATTAACTAATAACCAGTGGTCAGAGTTTATAGAACATTAACTAATAACCAGTGGTCAGAGTTTATAGAACATTAACTAATAACCAGTGGTCAGAGTTTATAGAACATTAACTAATAACCAGTGGTCAGAGCTTATAGAACATTAACTAATAACCAGTGGTCAGAGTTTATAGAACATTAACTAATAACCAGTGGTCAGAGTTTATAGAACATTAACCAATAGAACTAACCAGTGGTCAGAGTTTATAGAACATTAACTAATAACCAGTGGTCAGAGTTTATAGAACATTAACTAATAACCAGTGGTCAGAGTTTATAGAACATTAATTAACTAATAACCAGTGGTCAGAGTTTATAGAACATTAACTAATAAACAGTGGTCAGAGTTTATAGAACCAGTGGTCAGAGTTTATAGAACATTAACTAATAACCAGTGGTCAGAGTTTATAGAACATTAACTAATAACCAGTGGTCAGAGTTTATAGAACATTAACTAATAACCAGTGGTCAGAGTTTATAGAACATTAACTAATAACCAGTGGTCAGAGTTTATAGAACATTAACTAATAACCAGTGGTCAGAGTTTATAGAACATTAACTAATAAACCAGTGGTCAGAGTTTATAGAACATTAACTAATAACCAGTGGTCAGAGTTTATAGAACATTAACTAATAACCAGTGGTCAGAGTTTATAGAACATTAACTAATAACCAGTGGTCAGAGTTTATAGAACATTAACTAATAACCAGTGGTCAGAGTTTATAGAACATTAACTAATAACCAGTGGTCAGAGTTTATAGAACATTAACTAATAACCAGTGGTCAGAGTTTATAGAACATATAGAACATTAACTAATAACCAGTGGTCAGAGTTTATAGAACATTAACTAATAACCAGTGGTCAGAGTTTATAGAACATTAACTAATAACCAGTGGTCAGAGTTTATAGAACATTAACTAATAACCAGTGGTCAGAGTTTATAGAACATAACTAATAACCAGTGGTCAGAGTATAGAACAGAACTAATAACCAGTGGTCAGAGTTTATAGAACATTAAGAACTAATAACCAGTGGTCAGAGTTTATAGAACATTAACTAATAACCAGTGGTCAGAGTTTATAACCAGAACATTAACTAATAACCAGTGGTCAGAGTTTATAGAACATTAACTAATAACCAGTGGTCAGAGTTTATAGAACATTAACTAATAACCAGTGGTCAGAGTTTATAGAACATTAACTAATAACCAGTGGTCAGAGTTTATAGAACATTAACTAATAACCAGTGGTCAGAGTTTATAGAACATTAACTAATAACCAGTGGTCAGAGTTTATAGAACATTAACTAATAACCAGTGGTCAGAGTTTATAGAACATTAACTAATAACCAGTGGTCAGAGTTTATAGAACATTAACTAATAACCAGTGGTCAGAGTTTATAGAACATTAACTAATAACCAGTGGTCAAGTTTATAGAACATTAACTAATAACCAGTGGTCAGAGTTTATAGAACATTAACTAATAACCAGTGGTCAGAGTTTATAGAACATTAACTAATAACCAGTGGTCAGAGTTTATAGAACATTAACTAATAACCAGTGGTCAGAGTTTATAGAACATTAACTAATAACCAGTGGTCAGAGTTTATAGAACATTAACTAATAACCAGTGGTCAGAGTTTATAGAACATTAACTAATAACCAGTGGTCAGAGTTTATAGAACATTAACTAATAACCAGTGGTCAGAGTTTATAGAACATTAACTAATAACCAGTGGTCAGAGTTTATAGAACATTAACTAATAACCAGTGGTCAGAGTTTATAGAACATTAACTAATAACCAGTGGTCAGAGTTTATAGAACATTAACTAATAACCAGTGGTCAGAGTTTATAGAACATTAACTAATAACCAGTGGTCAGAGTTTATAGAACATTAACTAATAACCAGTGGTCAGAGTTTATAGAACATTAACTAATAACCAGTGGTCAGAGTTTATAGAACATTAACTAATAACCAGTGGTCAGAGTTTATAGAACATTAACTAATAACCAGTGGTCAGAGTTTATAGAACATTAACTAATAACCAGTGGTCAGAGTTTATAGAACATTAACTAATAACCAGTGGTCAGAGTTTATAGAACATTAACTAATAACCAGTGGTCAGAGTTTATAGAACATTAACTAATAACCAGTGGTCAGAGTTTATAGAACATTAACTAATAACCAGTGGTCAGAGTTTATAGAACATTAACTAATAACCAGTGGTCAGAGTTTATAGAACATTAACTAATAACCAGTGGTCAGAGTTTATAGAACATTAACTAATAAAGTGGTCTACATTAACTAATAACCAGTGGTCAGAGTTTATAGAACATTAACTAATAACCAGTGGTCAGAGTTTATAGAACATTAACTAATAACCAGTGGTCAGAGTTTATAGAACATTAATTAACCAGTGGTCAGAGTTTATAGAACTAATAACCAGTGGTCAGAGTTTATAGAACATTAACTAATAACCAGTGGTCAGAGTTTATAGAACATTAACTAATAACCAGTGGTCAGAGTTTATAGAACATTAACTAATAACCAGTGGTCAGAGTTTATAGAACATTAACTAATAACCAGTGGTCAGAGTTTATAGAACATTAACTAATAACCAGTGGTCAGAGTTTATAGAACATTAACTAATAACCAGTGGTCAGAGTTTATAGAACATTAACTAATAACCAGTGGTCAGAGTTTATAGAACATTAACTAATAACCAGTGGTCAGAGTTTATAGAACATTAACTAATAACCAGTGGTCAGAGTTTATAGAACATTAACTAATAACCAGTGGTCAGAGTTTATAGAACTAATAACCAGTGGTCAGAGTTTATAGAACATTAACTAATAACCAGTGGTCAGAGTTTATAGAACATTAACTAATAACCAGTGGTCAGAGTTTATAGAACATTAACTAATAACCAGTGGTCAGAGTTTATAGAACATTAACTAATAATTAACTAATAACCAGTGGTCAGAGTTTATAGAACATTAACTAATAACCAGTGGTCAGAGTTTATAGAACATTAACTAATAACCAGTGGTCAGAGTTTATAGAACATTAACTAATAACCAGTGGTCAGAGTTTATAGAACATTAACTAATAACCAGTGGTCAGAGTTTATAGAACATTAACTAATAACCAGTGGTCAGAGTTTATAGAACATTAACTAATAACCAGTGGTCAGAGTTTATAGAACATTAACTAATAACCAGTGGTCAGAGTTTATAGAACATTAACTAATAACCAGTGGTCAGAGTTTATAGAACATTAACTAAATAACCAGTGGTCAGAGTTTATAGAACATTAACTAATAACCAGTGGTCAGAGTTTATAGAACATTAACTAATAACCAGTGGTCAGAGTTTATAGAACATTAACTAATAACCAGTGGTCAGAGTTTATAGAACATTAACTAATAACCAGTGGTCAGTGGTCAGAGTTTATAGAACATTAACTAATAACCAGTGGTCAGAGTTTATAGAACATTAACTAATAACCAGTGGTCAGAGTTTATAGAACATTAACTAATAACCAGTGGTCAGAGTTTATAGAACATTAACTAATAACCAGTGGTCAGAGTTTATAGAACATTAACCAGTGGTCAGAGTTTATAGAACATTAACTAATAACCAGTGGTCAGAGTTTATAGAACATTAACTAATAACCAGTGGTCAGAGTTTATAGAACATTAACTAATAACCAGTGGTCAGAGTTTATAGAACATTAACTAATAACCAGTGGTCAGAGTTTATAGAACATTAACTAATAACCAGTGGTCAGAGTTTATAGAACATTAACTAATAACCAGTGGTCAGAGTTTATAGAACATTAACTAATAACCAGTGGTCAGAGTTTATAGAACATTAACTAATAACCAGTGGTCAGAGTTTATAGAACATTAACTAATAACCAGTGGTCAGAGTTTATAGAACATTAACTAATAACCAGTGGTCAGAGTTTATAGAACATTAACTAATAACCAGTGGTCAGAGTTTATAGAACATTAACTAATAACCAGTGGTCAGAGTTTATAGAACATTAACTAATAACCAGTGGTCAGAGTTTATAGAACATTAACTAATAACCAGTGGTCAGAGTTTATAGAACATTAACTAATAACCAGTGGTCAGAGTTTATAGAACATTAACTAATAACCAGTGGTCAGAGTTTATAGAACATTAACTAATAACCAGTGGTCAGAGTTTATAGAACATTAACTAATAAGTGGTCCATTAACTAATAACCAGTGGTCAGAGTTTATAGAACATTAATAATAACCAGTGGTCAGAGTTTATAGAACATTAACTAATAACCAGTGGTCAGAGTTTATAGAACATTAACTAATAACCAGTGGTCAGAGTTTATAGAACATTAACTAATAACCAGTGGTCAGAGTTTATAGAACATTAACTAATAACCAGTGGTCAGAGTTTATAGAACATTAACTAATAACCAGTGGTCAGAGTTTATAGAACATTAACTAATAACCAGTGGTCAGAGTTTATAGAACATTAACTAATAACCAGTGGTCAGAGTTTATAGAACATTAACTAATAACCAGTGGTCAGAGTTTATAGAACATTAACTAATAACCAGTGGTCAGAGTTTATAGAACATTAACTAATAACCAGTGGTAACCAGAGTTTATAGAACATTAACTAATAACCAGTGGTCAGAGTTTATAGAACATTAACTAATAACCAGTGGTCAGAGTTTATAGAACATTAACTAATAACCAGTGGTCAGAGTTTATAGAACATTAACTAATAGAACTAATAACCAGTGGTCAGAGTTTATAGAACATTAACTAATAACCAGTGGTCAGAGTTTATAGAACATTAACTAATAACCAGTGGTCAGAGTTTATAGAACATTAACTAATAACCAGTGGTCAGAGTTTATAGAACATTAACTAATAACCAGTGGTCAGAGTTTATAGAACATTAACTAATAACCAGTGGTCAGAGTTTATAGAACATTAACTAATAACCAGTGGTCAGAGTTTATAGAACATTAACTAATAACCAGTGGTCAGAGTTTATAGAACATTAACTAATAACCAGTGGTCAGAGTTTATAGAACATTAACTAATAACCAGTGGTCAGAGTTTATAGAACATTAACTAATAACCAGTGGTCAGAGTTTATATAACATTAACTAATAACCAGTGGTCAGAGTTTATAGAACATTAACTAATAACCAGTGGTCAGAGTTTATAGAACATTAACTAATAACCAGTGGTCAGAGTTTATAGAACATTAACTAATAACCAGTGGTCAGAGTTTATAGATAATTAACTAATAGAACATTAACTAATAGCCAGTGGTCAGAGTTTATAGAACATTAACTAATAACCAGTGGTCAGAGTTTATAGAACATTAACTAATAACCAGTGGTCAGAGTTTATAGAACATTAACTAATAACCAGTGGTCAGAGTTTATAGAACATTAACTAATAACCAGTGGTCAGAGTTTATAGAACATTAACTAGTTTATAGAACATTAATATAACCAGTGGTCAGAGTTTATAGAACATTAATTAACCTAATAGAACTAATAACCAGTGGTCAGAGTTTATAGAACATTAACTAATAACCAGTGGTCAGAGTTTATAGAACATTAACTAATAACCAGTGGTCAGAGTTTATAGAACATTAACTAATAACCAGTGGTCAGAGTTTATAGAACATTAACTAATAGAACTAATAACCAGTGGTCAGAGTTTATAGAACATTAACTAATAACCAGTGGTCAGAGTTTATAGAACATTAATTAACTAATAGAACATTAACTAATAACCAGTGGTCAGAGTTTATAGAACATTAACTAATAACCAGTGGTCAGAGTTTATAGAACATTAACTAATAACCAGTGGTCAGAGTTTATAGAACATTAACTAATAACCAGTGGTCAGAGTTTATAGAACATTAACTAATAACCAGTGGTCAGAGTTTATAGAACATTAACTAATAGAACTAATAACCAGTGGTCAGAGTTTATAGAACATTAACTAATAACCAGTGGTCAGAGTTTATAGAACATTAACTAATAACCAGTGGTCAGAGTTTATAGAACATTAACTAATAACCAGTGGTCAGAGTTTATAGAACATTAACTAATAACCAGTGGTCAGAGTTTATAGAACATTAACTAATAACCAGTGGTCAGAGTTTATAGAACATTAACTAATAACCAGTGGTCAGAGTTTATAGAACATTAACTAATAACCAGTGGTCAGAGTTTATAGAACATTAACTAATAACCAGTGGTCAGAGTTTATAGAACATTAACTAATAACCAGTGGTCAGAGTTTATAGAACATTAACTAATAACCAGTGGTCAGAGTTTATAGAACATTAACTAATAACCAGTGGTCAGAGTTTATAGAACATTAACTAATAACCAGTGGTCAGAGTTTATAGAACATTAACTAATAACCAGTGGTCAGAGTTTATAGAACATTAACTAATAACCAGTGGTCAGAGTTTATAGAACATTAACTAATAACCAGTGGTCAGAGTTTATAGAACATTAACTAATAACCAGTGGTCAGAGTTTATAGAACATTAACTAATAACCAGTGGTCAGAGTTTATAGAACATTAACTAATAACCAGTGGTCAGAGTTTATAGAACATTAACTAATAACCAGTGGTCAGAGTTTATAGAACATTAACTTAACAGTGGTCAGAATAGAGCTAATAACCAGTGGTCAGAGTTTATAGAACATTAACTAATAACCAGTGGTCAGAGTTTATAGAACATTAACTAATAACCAGTGGTCAGAGTTTATAGAACATTAACTAATAATAACCAGTGGTCAGAGTTTATAGAACATTAACTAATAACCAGTGGTCAGAGTTTATAGAACATTAACTAATAACCAGTGGTCAGAGTTTATAGAACATTAACTAATAACCAGTGGTCAGAGTTTATAGAACATTAACTAATAACCAGTGGTCAGAGTTTATAGAACATTAACTAATAACCAGTGGTCAGAGTTTATAGAACATTAACTAATAACCAGTGGTCAGAGTTTATAGAACATTAACTAATAACCAGTGGTCAGAGTTTATAGAACATTAACTAATAACCAGTGGTCAGAGTTTATAGAACATTAACTAATAACCAGTGGTCAGAGTTTATAGAACATTAACTAATAACCAGTGGTCAGAGTTTATAGAACATTAACTAATAACCAGTGGTCAGAGTTTATAGAACATTAACTAATAACCAGTGGTCAGAGTTTATAGAACATTTAGTGGTCAGAGTTTATAGAACATTAACTAATAACCAGTGGTCAGAGTTTATAGAACATTAACTAATAACCAGTGGTCAGAGTTTATAGATACATTAACTAATAGAGCATTAACTAATAACCAGTGGTCAGAGTTTATAGAACATTAACTAATAACCAGTGGTCAGAGTTTATAGAACATGAACTAATAACCAGTGGTCAGAGTTTATAGAACATTAACTAATAACCAGTGGTCAGAGTTTATAGAACATTAACTAATAACCAGTGGTCAGAGTTTATAGAACATTAACTAATAGAACTAATAACCAGTGGTCAGAGTTTACAGAACATTAACCAATAGAACTAATAACCAGTGGTCAGAGTTTATAGAACATTAACTAATAACCAGTGGTCAGAGTTTATAGAACATTAACTAATAACCAGTGGTCAGAGTTTATACATTAACTAATAACCAGTGGTCAGAGTTTATAGAACATTAACTAATAACCAGTGGTCAGAGTTTATAGAACATTAACTAATAACCAGTGGTCAGAGTTTATAGAACATTAACTAATAGAGCTAATAACCAGTGGTCAGAGTTTATAGAACATTAACTAATAACCAGTGGTCAGAGTATATAGAACATTAACTAATAACCAGTGGTCAGAGTTTATAGGACATTAACTAATAACCAGTGGTCAGAGTTTATAGAACATTAACTAATAACCAGTGGTCAGAGTTTATAGAACATTAACTAATAACCAGTGGTAGTTTATAGAACATTAACTAATAACCAGTGGTCAGAGTTTATAGAACATTAACTAATAACCAGTGGTCAGAGTTTATAGAACATTAACTAATAACCAGTGGTCAGAGTTTATAGAACATTAACTAATAACCAGTGGTCAGAGTTTATAGAACATTAACTAATAACCAGTGGTCAGAGTTTATAGAACATTAACTAATAACCAGTGGTCAGAGTTTATAGAACATTAACTAATAACCAGTGGTCAGAGTTTATAGAACATTAACTAATAACCAGTGGTCAGAGTTTATAGAACATTAACTAATAACCAGTGGTCAGAGTTTATAGGACATTAACTAATAACCAGTGGTCAGAGTTTATAGGACATTAACTAATAACCAGTGGTCAGAGTTTACAGAACATTAACTAATAACCAGTGGTCAGAGTTTATAGAACATTAACTAATAACCAGTGGTCAGAGTTTATAGAACATTAACTAATAACCAGTGGTCAGAGTTTATAGAACATTAACTAATAACCAGTGGTCAGAGTTTATAGAACATTAACTAATAGAGCTAATAACCAGTGGTCAGAGTTTATAGAACATTAACTAATAACCAGTGGTCAGAGTTTATAGAACATTAACTAATAACTAGTGGTCAGAGTTTATAGAACATTAACTAATAACCAGTGGTCAGAGTTTATAGAACATTAACTAATAGAGCTAATAACCAGTGGTCAGAGTTTATAGAACATTAACTAATAACCAGTGGTCAGAGTTTATAGAACATTAACTAAAAACCAGTGGTCAGAGTTTATAGAACATTAACTAATAACCAGTGGTCAGAGTTTATAGAACATTAACTAATAACCAGTGGTCAGAGTTTATAGAACATTAACTAATAACCAGTGGTCAGAGTTTATAGAACATTAACTAATAACCAGTGGTCAGAGTTTATAGAACATTAACTAATAACCAGTGGTCAGAGTTTACAGAACATTAACTAATAGAACTAATAACCAGTGGTCAGAGTTTATAGAACATTAACTAATAACCAGTGGTCAGAGTTTATAGAACATTAACTAATAACCAGTGGTCAGAGATTATAGAACATTAACTAATAGAACTAATAACCAGTGGTCAGAGTTTATAGAACATTAACTAATAACCAGTGGTCAGAGTTTATAGAACATTAACTAATAACCAGTGGTCAGAGTTTATAGAACATTAACTAATAACCAGTGGTCAGAGTTTATAGAACATTAACTAATAACCAGTGGTCAGAGTTTATAGAACATTAACTAATAACCAGTGGTCAGAGTTTATAGAACATTAACTAATAACCAGTGGTCAGAGTTTATAGAACATTAACTAATAACCAGTGGTCAGAGTTTATAGAACATTAACTAATAACCAGTGGTCAGAGTTTATAGAACATTAACTAATAGAACTAATAACCAGTGGTCAGAGTTTATAGAACATTAACTAATAACCAGTGGTCAGAGTTTATAGAACATTAACTAATAACCAGTGGTCAGAGTTTATAGAACATTAACTAATAACCAGTGGTCAGAGTTTATAGAACATTAACTAATAACCAGTGGTCAGAGTTTATAGAACATTAACTAATAACCAGTGGTCAGAGTTTATAGAACATTAACTAATAAACCAGTGGTCAGAGTTTATAGAACATTAACTAATAACCAGTGGTCAGAGTTTATAGAACATTAACTAATAACCAGTGGTCAGAGTTTATAGAACATTAACTAATAACCAGTGGTCAGAGTTTATAGAACATTAACTAATAACCAGTGGTCAGAGTTTATAGAACATTAACTAATAACCAGTGGTCAGAGTTTATAGAACATTAACTAATAACCAGTGGTCAGAGTTTATAGAACATTAACTAATAACCAGTGGTCAGAGTTTATATAGAACATTAACTAATAACCAGTGGTCAGAGTTTATAGAACATTAACTAATAACCAGTGGTCAGAGTTTATAGATAATTAACTAATAGAGCTAATAATAACCAGTGGTCAGAGTTTATAGAACATTAACTAATAACCAGTGGTCAGAGTTTATAGAACATTAATTAACTAATAGAGTTTATAGAACATTAATAACCAGTGGTCAGAGTTTATAGAACATTAACTAATAACCAGTGGTCAGAGTTTATAGAACATTAACTAATAACCAGTGGTCAGAGTTTATAGAACATTAACTAATAGAGCTAATAACCAGTGGTCAGAGTTTATAGAACATTAACTAATAACCAGTGGTCAGAGTTTATAGAACATTAACTAATAACCAGTGGTCAGAGTTTATAGAACATTAACTAATAACCAGTGGTCAGAGTTTATAGAACATTAACTAATAACCAGTGGTCAGAGTTTATAGAACATTAACTAATAGAACTAATAACCAGTGGTCAGAGTTTATAGAACATTAACTAATAGAACTAATAACCAGTGGTCAGAGTTTATAGAACATTAACTAATAACCAGTGGTCAGAGTTTATAGAACATTAACTAATAACCAGTGGTCAGAGTTTATAGAACATTAACTAATAACCAGTGGTCAGAGTTTATAGAACATTAACTAATAACCAGTGGTCAGAGTTTATAGAACATTAACTAATAACCAGTGGTCAGAGTTTATAGAACATTAACTAATAACCAGTGGTCAGAGTTTATAGAACATTAACTAATAACCAGTGGTCAGAGTTTATAGAACATTAACTAATAACCAGTGGTCAGAGTTTATAGAACATTAACTAATAACCAGTGGTCAGAGTTTATAGAACATTAACTAATAACCAGTGATCAGAGTTTATAGAACATTAACTAATAACCAGTGGTCAGAGTTTATAGAACATTAACTAATAACCAGTGGTCAGAGTTTATAGAACATTAACTAATAACCAGTGGTCAGAGTTTATAGAACATTAACTAATAACCAGTGGTCAGAGTTTATAGAACATTAACTAATAACCAGTGGTCAGAGTTTATAGAACATTAACTAATAGAGCTAATAACCAGTGGTCAGAGTTTATAGAACATTAACTAATAGAGCTAATAACCAGTGGTCAGAGTTTATAGAACATTAACTAATAAGTGGTAGTTTATAGAACATTAACTAATAACCAGTGGTCAGAGTTTATAGAACATTAACTAATAACCAGTGGTCAGAGTTTATAGAACATTAACTAATAGAGCTAATAACCAGTGGTCAGAGTTTATAGAACATTAACTAATAACCAGTGGTCAGAGTTTATAGAACATTAACTAATAGAACTAATAACCAGTGGTCAGAGTTTATAGAACATTAACTAATAGAACTAATAACCAGTGGTCAGAGTTTATAGAACATTAACTAATAACCAGTGGTCAGAGTTTATAGAACATTAACTAATAACCAGTGGTCAGAGTATATAGAACATTAATTAACTAATAGAACTAATAATAACCAGTGGTCAGAGTTTATAGAACATTAACTAATAACCAGTGGTCAGAGTTTATAGAACATTAACTAATAACCAGTGGTCAGAGTTTATAGAACATTAACTAATAACCTAATAGAACATTAACTAATAACCAGTGGTCAGAGTTTATAGAACTAATAACCAGTGGTCAGAGTTTATAGAACATTAACTAATAACCAGTGGTCAGAGTTTATAGAACATTAACTAATAACCAGTGGTCAGAGTTTATAGAACATTAACTAATAACCAGTGGTCAGAGTTTATAGACCATTAACTAATAACCAGTGGTCAGAGTTTATAGAACATTAACCAATAACCAGTGGTCAGAGTTTATAGAACATTAACTAATAACCAGTGGTCAGAGTTTATAGAACATTAACTAATAACCAGTGGTCAGAGTTTATAGAACATTAACTAATAACCAGTGGTCAGAGTTTATAGAACATTAACTAATAGAGCTAATAACCAGTGGTCAGAGTTTATAGAACATTAACTAATAACCAGTGGTCAGAGTTTATAGAACATTAACTAATAACCAGTGGTCAGAGTTTATAGAACATTAACTAATAACCAGTGGTCAGAGTTTATAGAACATTAACTAATAACCAGTGGTCAGAGTTTATAGAACATTAACTAATAACCAGTGGTCAGAGTATATAGAACATTAACTAATAACCAGTGGTCAGAGTTTATAGAACATTAACTAATAACCAGTGGTCAGAGTTTATAGAACATTAACTAATAACCAGTGGTCAGAGTTTATAGAACATTAACTAATAACCAGTGGTCAGAGTATATAGAACATTAACTAATAACCAGTGGTCAGAGTTTATAGAACATTAACTAATAACCAGTGGTCAGAGTTTATAGAACATTAACTAATAACCAGTGGTCAGAGTTTATAGAACATTAACTAATAGAACTAACTAATAACCAGTGGTCAGAGTTTATAGAACATTAACTAATAACCAGTGGTCAGAGTTTATAGAACATTAACTAATAACCAGTGGTCAGAGTTTATAGAATTAACTAATAACCAGTGGTCAGAGTTTATAGAACATTAACTAATAACCAGTGGTCAGAGTTTATAGAACATTAACTAATAACCAGTGGTCAGAGTTTATAGAACATTAACTAATAACCAGTGGTCAGAGTTTATAGAACATTAACTAATAACCAGTGGTCAGAGTTTATAGAACATTAACTAATAACCAGTGGTCAGAGTTTATAGAACATTAACTAATAACCAGTGGTCAGAGTTTATAGAACATTAACTAATAACCAGTGGTCAGAGTTTATAGAACATTAACTAATAACCAGTGGTCAGAGTTTATAGAACATTAACTAATAACCAGTGGTCAGAGTTTATAGAACATTAACTAATAACCAGTGGTCAGAGTTTATAGAACATTAACTAATAACCAGTGGTCAGAGTTTATAGAACATTAACTAATAGAACTAATAACCAGTGGTCAGAGTTTATAGAACATTAACTAATAACCAGTGGTCAGAGTTTATAGAACATTAACTAATAACCAGTGGTCAGAGTATATAGAACATTAACTAATAACCAGTGGTCAGAGTTTATAGAACATTAACTAATAACCAGTGGTCAGAGTTTATAGAACATTAACTAATAACCAGTGGTCAGAGTTTATAGAACATTAACTAATAACCAGTGGTCAGAGTTTATAGAACATTAACTAATAACCAGTGGTCAGAGTTTATAGAACATTAACTAATAACCAGTGGTCAGAGTTTATAGAACATTAACTAATAACCAGTGGTCAGAGTTTATAGAAGATTAACTAATAACCAGTGGTCAGAGTTTATAGAACATTAACTAATAACCAGTGGTCAGAGTTTATAGAACATTAACTAATAACCAGTGGTCAGAATTTACAGAACATTAACTAATAACCAGTGGTCAGAGTTTATAGAACATTAACTAATAACCAGTGGTCAGAGTTTATAGATAATTAACTAATAGAGCTAATAGCCAGTGGTCAGAGTTTATAGAACATGAACTAATAACCAGTGGTCAGAGTTTATAGAACATGAACTAATAACCAGTGGTCAGAGTTTATAGAACATTAACTAATAACCAGTGGTCAGAGTTTATAGAACATTAACTAACATTAACTAATAACCAGTGGTCAGAGTTTATAGAACATTAACTAATAGAACTAATAACCAGTGGTCAGAGTTTATAGAACATTAACTAATAGAACTAATAACCAGTGGTCAGAGTATATAGAACATTAACTAATAACCAGTGGTCAGAGTTTATAGAACATTAACTAATAACCAGTGGTCAGAGTTTATAGAACATTAACTAATAACCAGTGGTCAGAGTTTATAGAACATTAACTAATAGAACTAATAACCAGTGGTGAGAGTTTATAGAACATTAACTAATAACCAGTGGTCAGAGTATATAGAACATTAACTAATAGAACTAATAACCAATAGTCAGAGTATATAAAACATTAACTAATAACCAGTGGTCAGAGTTTATAGAACATTAACTAATAACCAGTGGTCAGAGTTTATAGAACATTAACTAATAACCAGTGGTCAGAGTTTATAGAACATTAACTAATAACCAGTGGTCAGAGTTTATAGAACATTAACTAATAGAACTAATAACCAGTGGTCAGAGTTTATAGAACATTAACTAATAACCAGTGGTCAGAGTTTATAGGACATTAACTAATAACCAGTGGTCAGAGTTTATAGAACATTAACTAATAACCAGTGGTCAGAGTTTATAGAACATTAACTAATAACCAGTGGTCAGAGTTTATAGAACATTAACTAATAACCAGTGGTCAGAGTTTATAGAACATTAACTAATAACCAGTGGTCAGAGTTTATAGAACATTAACTAATAACCAGTGGTCAGAGTTTATAGAACATTAACTAATAACCAGTGGTCAGAGTTTATACATTAACTAATAACCAGTGGTCAGAGTTTATAGGACATTAACTAATAACCAGTGGTCAGAGTTTATAGGACATTAACTAATAACCAGTGGTCAGAGTTTACAGAACATTAACTAATAACCAGTGGTCAGAGTATATAGAACATTAACTAATAACCAGTGGTCAGAGTTTATAGGACATTAACTAATAACCAGTGGTCAGAGTTTACAGAACATTAACTAATAACCAGTGGTCAGAGTTTATAGAACATTAACTAATAGAGCTAATAACCAGTGGTCAGAGTTTATAGAACATTAACTAATAACTAGTGGTCAGAGTTTATAGAACATTAACTAATAACTAGTGGTCAGAGTTTATAGAACATTAACTAATAACCAGTGGTCAGAGTTTATAGAACATTAACTAATAGAGCTAATAACCAGTGGTCAGAGTTTATAGAACATTAACTAATAACCAGTGGTCAGAGTTTATAGAACATTAACTAAAACCAGTGGTCAGAGTATATAGAACATTAACTAATAACCAGTGGTCAGAGTATATAGAACATTAACTAATAACCAGTGGTCAGAGTTTATAGAACATTAACTAATAACCAGTGGTCAGAGTTTATAGAACATTAACTAATAACCAGTGGTCAGAGTTTATAGAACATTAACTAATAACCAGTGGTCAGAGTTTATAGAACATTAACTAATAGAACTAATAACCAGTGGTCAGAGTTTATAGAACATTAACTAATAACCAGTGGTCAGAGTTTATAGAACATTAACTAATAACCAGTGGTCAGAGTATATAGAACATTAACTAATAGAACTAATAACCAGTGGTCAGAGTATATAGAACATTAACTAATAACCAGTGGTCAGAGTTTATAACATTAACTAATAACCAGTGGTCAGAGTTTATAGAACATTAACTAATAACCAGTGGTCAGAGTTTATAGAACATTAACTAATAACCAGTGGTCAGAGTTTATAGAACATTAACTAATAACCAGTGGTCAGAGTTTATAGAACATTAACTAATAACCAGTGGTCAGAGTTTATAGAACATTAACTAATAACCAGTGGTCAGAGTTTATAGAACATTAACTAATAACCAGTGGTCAGAGTTTATAGAACATTAACTAATAGAACTAATAACCAGTGGTCAGAGTTTATAGAACATTAACTAATAACCAGTGGTCAGAGTTTATAGAACATTAACTAATAACCAGTGGTCAGAGTATATAGAACAACTAATAACCAGTGGTCAGAGTTTATAGAACATTAACTAATAACCAGTGGTCAGAGTTTATAGAACATTAACTAATAACCAGTGGTCAGAGTTTATAGAACATTAACTAATAACCAGTGGTCAGAGTTTATAGAACATTAACTAATAACCAGTGGTCAGAGTTTATAGAACATTAACTAATAACCAGTGGTCAGAGTTTATAGAACATTAACTAATAACCAGTGGTCAGAGTTTATAGAACATTAACTAATAACCAGTGGTCAGAGTTTATAGAACATTAACTAATAACCAGTGGTCAGAGTTTATAGAACATTAACTAATAACCAGTGGTCAGAGTTTATAGAACATTAACTAATAACCAGTGGTCAGAGTTTATAGAACATTAACTAATAGAACTAATAACCAGTGGTCAGAGTTTATAGAACATTAACTAATAACCAGTGGTCAGAGTTTATAGAACATTAACTAATAACCAGTGGTCAGAGTATATAGAACATTAACTAATAACCAGTGGTCAGAGTTTATAGAACATTAACTAATAACCAGTGGTCAGAGTTTATAGAACATTAACTAATAACCAGTGGTCAGAGTTTATAGAACATTAACTAATAACCAGTGGTCAGAGTTTATAGAACATTAACTAATAACCAGTGGTCAGAGTTTATAGAACATTAACTAATAACCAGTGGTCAGAGTTTATAGAACATTAACTAATAACCAGTGGTCAGAGTTTATAGAAGATTAACTAATAACCAGTGGTCAGAGTTTATAGAACATTAACTAATAACCAGTGGTCAGAGTTTATAGAACATTAACTAATAACCAGTGGTCAGAATTTACAGAACATTAACTAATAACCAGTGGTCAGAGTTTATAGAACATTAACTAATAACCAGTGGTCAGAGTTTATAGATAATTAACTAATAGAGCTAATAGCCAGTGGTCAGAGTTTATAGAACATGAACTAATAACCAGTGGTCAGAGTTTATAGAACATGAACTAATAACCAGTGGTCAGAGTTTATAGAACATTAACTAATAACCAGTGGTCAGAGTTTATAGAACATTAACTAATAACCAGTGGTCAGAGTTTATAGAACATTAACTAATAGAACTAATAACCAGTGGTCAGAGTTTATAGAACATTAACTAATAGAACTAATAACCAGTGGTCAGAGTATATAGAACATTAACTAATAACCAGTGGTCAGAGTTTATAGAACATTAACTAATAACCAGTGGTCAGAGTTTATAGAACATTAACTAATAACCAGTGGTCAGAGTTTATAGAACATTAACTAATAGAACTAATAACCAGTGGTGAGAGTTTATAGAACATTAACTAATAACCAGTGGTCAGAGTATATAGAACATTAACTAATAGAACTAATAACCAATAGTCAGAGTATATAAAACATTAACTAATAACCAGTGGTCAGAGTATATAGAACATTAACTAATAACCAGTGGTCAGAGTTTATAGAACATTAACTAATAACCAGTGGTCAGAGTTTATAGAACATTAACTAATAACCAGTGGTCAGAGTTTATAGAACATTAACTAATAGAACTAATAACCAGTGGTCAGAGTTTATAGAACATTAACTAATAACCAGTGGTCAGAGTTTATAGGACATTAACTAATAACCAGTGGTCAGAGTTTATAGAACATTAACTAATAACCAGTGGTCAGAGTTTATAGAACATTAACTAATAACCAGTGGTCAGAGTTTATAGAACATTAACTAATAACCAGTGGTCAGAGTTTATAGAACATTAACTAATAACCAGTGGTCAGAGTTTATAGAACATTAACTAATAACCAGTGGTCAGAGTTTATAGAACATTAACTAATAACCAGTGGTCAGAGTTTATACATTAACTAATAACCAGTGGTCAGAGTTTATAGGACATTAACTAATAACCAGTGGTCAGAGTTTATAGGACATTAACTAATAACCAGTGGTCAGAGTTTACAGAACATTAACTAATAACCAGTGGTCAGAGTATATAGAACATTAACTAATAACCAGTGGTCAGAGTTTATAGGACATTAACTAATAACCAGTGGTCAGAGTTTACAGAACATTAACTAATAACCAGTGGTCAGAGTTTATAGAACATTAACTAATAGAGCTAATAACCAGTGGTCAGAGTTTATAGAACATTAACTAATAACTAGTGGTCAGAGTTTATAGAACATTAACTAATAACTAGTGGTCAGAGTTTATAGAACATTAACTAATAACCAGTGGTCAGAGTTTATAGAACATTAACTAATAGAGCTAATAACCAGTGGTCAGAGTTTATAGAACATTAACTAATAACCAGTGGTCAGAGTTTATAGAACATTAACTAAAAACCAGTGGTCAGAGTATATAGAACATTAACTAATAACCAGTGGTCAGAGTATATAGAACATTAACTAATAACCAGTGGTCAGAGTTTATAGAACATTAACTAATAACCAGTGGTCAGAGTTTATAGAACATTAACTAATAACCAGTGGTCAGAGTTTATAGAACATTAACTAATAACCAGTGGTCAGAGTTTATAGAACATTAACTAATAGAACTAATAACCAGTGGTCAGAGTTTATAGAACATTAACTAATAACCAGTGGTCAGAGTTTATAGAACATTAACTAATAACCAGTGGTCAGAGTATATAGAACATTAACTAATAGAACTAATAACCAGTGGTCAGAGTATATAGAACATTAACTAATAACCAGTGGTCAGAGTTTATAACATTAACTAATAACCAGTGGTCAGAGTTTATAGAACATTAACTAATAACCAGTGGTCAGAGTTTATAGAACATTAACTAATAACCAGTGGTCAGAGTTTATAGAACATTAACTAATAACCAGTGGTCAGAGTTTATAGAACATTAACTAATAACCAGTGGTCAGAGTTTATAGAACATTAACTAATAACCAGTGGTCAGAGTTTATAGAACATTAACTAATAACCAGTGGTCAGAGTTTATAGAACATTAACTAATAGAACTAATAACCAGTGGTCAGAGTTTATAGAACATTAACTAATAACCAGTGGTCAGAGTTTATAGAACATTAACTAATAACCAGTGGTCAGAGTATATAGAACATTAACTAATAACCAGTGGTCAGAGTTTATAGAACATTAACTAATAACCAGTGGTCAGAGTTTATAGAACATTAACTAATAACCAGTGGTCAGAGTTTATAGAACATTAACTAATAACCAGTGGTCAGAGTTTATAGAACATTAACTAATAACCAGTGGTCAGAGTTTATAGAACATTAACTAATAACCAGTGGTCAGAGTTTATAGAACATTAACTAATAACCAGTGGTCAGAGTTTATAGAACATTAACTAATAACCAGTGGTCAGAGTTTATAGAACATTAACTAATAACCAGTGGTCAGAGTTTATAGAACATTAACTAATAACCAGTGGTCAGAGTTTATAGAACATTAACTAATAACCAGTGGTCAGAGTTTATAGAACATTAACTAATAACCAGTGGTCAGAGTTTACAGAACATTAACTAATAACCAGTGGTCAGAGTTTATACAACATTAACTAATAACCAGTGGTCAGAGTTTATAGAACATTAACTAATAACCAGTGGTCAGAGTTTATAGATAATTAACTAATAGAGCTAATAACCAGTGGTCAGAGTTTATAGAACATTAACTAATAACCAGTGGTCAGAGTTTATAGATAATTAACTAATAGAGCTAATAACCAGTGGTCAGAGTTTATAGAACATTAACTAATAACCAGTGGTCAGAGTTTATAGAACATTAACTAATAACCAGTGGTCAGAGTTTATAGAACATTAACTAATAGAGCTAATAACCAGTGGTCAGAGTTTATAGAACATTAACTAATAACCAGTGGTCAGAGTTTATAGAACATTAACTAATAACCAGTGGTCAGAGTTTATAGAACATTAACTAATAACCAGTGGTCAGAGTTTATAGAACATTAACTAATAACCAGTGGTCAGAGTTTATAGAACATTAACTAATAGAACTAATAACCAGTGGTCAGAGTTTATAGAACATTAACTAATAGAACTAATAACCAGTGGTCAGAGTTTATAGAACATTAACTAATAACCAGTGGTCAGAGTTTATAGAACATTAACTAATAACCAGTGGTCAGAGTTTATAGAACATTAACTAATAACCAGTGGTCAGAGTTTATAGAACATTAACTAATAACCAGTGGTCAGAGTTTATAGAACATTAACTAATAACCAGTGGTCAGAGTTTATAGAACATTAACTAATAACCAGTGGTCAGAGTTTATAGAACATTAACTAATAACCAGTGGTCAGAGTTTATAGAACATTAACTAATAACCAGTGGTCAGAGTTTATAGAACATTAACTAATAACCAGTGGTCAGAGTTTATAGAACATTAACTAATAACCAGTGATCAGAGTTTATAGAACATTAACTAATAACCAGTGGTCAGAGTTTATAGAACATTAACTAATAACCAGTGGTCAGAGTTTATAGAACATTAACTAATAACCAGTGGTCAGAGTTTATAGAACATTAACTAATAACCAGTGGTCAGAGTTTATAGAACATTAACTAATAACCAGTGGTCAGAGTTTATAGAACATTAACTAATAGAGCTAATAACCAGTGGTCAGAGTTTATAGAACATTAACTAATAGAGCTAATAACCAGTGGTCAGAGTTTATAGAACATTAACTAATAGAGCTAATAACCAGTGGTCAGAGTTTATAGAACATTAACTAATAACCAGTGGTCAGAGTTTATAGAACATTAACTAATAGAGCTAATAACCAGTGGTCAGAGTTTATAGAACATTAACTAATAACCAGTGGTCAGAGTTTATAGAACATTAACTAATAGAACTAATAACCAGTGGTCAGAGTTTATAGAACATTAACTAATAGAACTAATAACCAGTGGTCAGAGTTTATAGAACATTAACTAATAACCAGTGGTCAGAGTATATAGAACATTAACTAATAACCAGTGGTCAGAGTATATAGAACATTAACTAATAGAACTAATAACCAGCCGTCAGAGTTTATAGAACATTAACTAATAACCAGTGGTCAGAGTTTACAGAACATTAACTAATAACCATTGGTCAGAGTTTATAGAACATTAACTAATAACCAGTGGTCAGAGTTTATAGAACATGAACTAATAGAGCTAATAACCAGTGGTCAGAGTTTATAGAACATTAACTAATAACCAGTGGTCAGAGTTTATAGAACATTAACTAATAGAGCTAATAACCAGTGGTCAGAGTTTATAGAACATTAACTAATAGAACTAATAACCAGCCGTCAGAGTTTATAGAACATTAACTAATAACCAGTGGTCAGAGTTTATAGAACATTAACTAATAACCAGTGGTCAGAGTTTATAGAACATTAACTAATAGAGCTAATAACCAGTGGTCAGAGTTTATAGAACATTAACTAATAACCAGTGGTCAGAGTTTATAGAACATTAACTAATAACCAGTGGTCAGAGTTTATAGAACATTAACTAATAACCAGTGGTCAGAGTTTATAGAACATTAACTAATAACCAGTGGTCAGAGTTTATAGAACATTAACTAATAGAGCTAATAACCAGTGGTCAGAGTTTATAGAACATTAACTAATAGAGCTAATAACCAGTGGTCAGAGTTTATAGAACATTAACTAATAACCAGTGGTCAGAGTTTATAGAACATTAACTAATAACCAGTGGTCAGAGTTTATAGAACATTAACTAATAGAACTAATAACCAGTGGTCAGAGTTTATAGAACATTAACTAATAACCAGTGGTCAGAGTTTACAGAACATTAACTAATAACCAGTGGTCAGAGTTTATAGAACATTAACTAATAACCAGTGGTCAGAGTTTATAGAACATGAACTAATAGAGCTAATAACCAGTGGTCAGAGTTTATAGAACATTAACTAATAACCAGTGGTCAGAGTTTATAGAACATTAACTAATAACTAGTGGTCAGAGTTTATAGAACATTAACTAATAACCAGTGGTCAGAGTTTATAGAACATTAACTAATAACCAGTGGTCAGAGTATATAGAACATTAACTAATAACCAGTGGTCAGAGTTTATAGAACATTAACTAATAACCAGTGGTCAGAGTTTACAGATGTTATATATATATTTTTTTTTAAATTTCACCTTTATTTAACCAGTTAGGCCAGTTGAGAACAAGTTCTCATTTACAACTGCGACCTGGCCAAGAAAAAGCAAAGCAGTGTGACAAAAAACAACACAGAGTTACACATAGGATAAACAAAAGTACAGTCGATAACACAATAGAAAAATCTATATACAGTATCATATACACAATCATATCAGTTCGTCTTACCTAAAAACCATATAACATAATATACACTACCGGTCAAAAGTTGACACACCTACTCATTCCAGGGTTTCTCTTTATTTGTACTCTTTTCTACATTGTAGAATAATAGTGAAGACATCAAAACTATGAAATAACACATATGAAATGTGTTACAAAAATCAAAATATATTTTATATTTGAGTTTCTTCAAATAGACACCCTTTTCCTTGATGACAGCTTTGCACACTCTTGGCATTATCTCAACCAGCTTGACCTGGAATGCTTTTCCAACAGTCTTGAAGGAGTTCCCACATATGCTGAGCACTTGTTGGCTGCTTTTCCTTCACTCTGCAGTCCAACTCATCCCAAACCATCACAATTTGGTTGAGGTCGGGGGATTGTGGAGGCCAGGTCATCTGATGCAGCACTCCATCATTCTCTTTCTGGGTAAAATAGCCCTTACACAGCCTGGAGGTGTGCTGGGTCATTATCCTGTTGAAAAAGAAATGATAGTCCCACTAAGCCCAAACCAGATAGGATGGCGTATCACTGCAGAATGCTGTGGTAGCCATGTTGGTTAGGTGTGCCTTGAATTATAAATAGATCACAGACAGTGTCACCAGCAAAGCACCCCCACACCATCACACCTCCTCCTCCATGCTTTACGGTGGTAAAAACACATGCAGAGATCATCCGTTCACCCACACCGCATCTCACAAATACACTGCGGTTGGAACCAGAAATCACACCTCCTCCTCCATGCTTCACGGTGGTAAAAACACATGCGGAGATCATCCGTTCACCCACACCGCATCTCACAAATACACTGCGGTTGGAACCAAAAATCTCACATTTGAACTCCAGAGGAAAGGACAAATTTCAATCGGTCTAAATGTCAATTTCTCGTGTTTCTTGGCCCAAGCAAGTCTCGTCTTCTTATTGGTTTCCTTTAGTAGTGGTTCCTTTGCAGCAATTCAACCACGAAGGCCTGATTCACACAGTCTCCTCTGAACAGTTGATGTTGAGATGAGTCTGTTACTTGAACTCTGTGAAGCATTTATTTGGGATGCAATTTCAGAGGCTGGTAACTCTAATAAACTTATCCTCTGCAGCAGAGGTAACTCTGGGTCTTCCTTTCCTGTGGCGGTCCTCATGAGAGCCAGTTTCATCATAGCGTTTGATATTTTTTGCGAGTGCACTTGAAGAAACTTTCAACGTTCTTGATATTTTCCGTACTGGCTGACCTTCGTGTCTTAAAGTAATGATGGACTGTCGTTTCTCTTTGCTTATTTGAGCTGTTCTTGACATAATATGGACTTGGTCTTTTACCAAATAGGGTTATCTTCTGTATACCACCCCTACCTTGTCACAACACAACTGATTGGCTCAAAAGCATTGAGGAAAGGAATTCCACAAATTAACTTTTAAGACGGCACACCATTTAATTGAAATGTATTCCAGGTGACTATCTCATGAAGCTGGTTGAGAGAATGCCAAGAGTGTGCAACGCTGTCATCAAGGCAAAAAGTGGCTGTTTGAAGATTCTCAAATATAAAATATATTTTGATTTGTTTAAAACTTTTTTGGTTACTACATGATTCCATATGTGTTATTGCATAGTTTTGATGTCTTCACTATTATTCTACAATGTAGAAAACAGTCAAAATAAAGAAAAACCCTGGAATGAGTAGGTGTTCTAAAACTTTTGATCAGCAGTGTAAATGCATCATACAATCATATCAGTATGTCTTACCTTAAACCATATAACACAACAATATACACTGCTCAAAAAAATAAAGGGGAACACTTAAACAACACAATGTAACTCCAAGTCAATCACACTTCTGTGAAATCAAACTGTCCACTTAGGAAGCAACACTGATTGACAATAAATTTCACATGCTGTTGTGCAAATGGAATAGACAACAAGTGGAAATTATAGGCAATTAGCAAGACACCCCCAATAAAGGAGTGGTTCTGCAGGTGGGGACCACAAACCACTTCTCAGTTCCTATGCTTCCTGGCTGATGTTTTGGTCACTTTTGAATGCTGGCGGTGCTTTCACTCTAGTGGTAGCATGAGACGGAGTCTACAACCCACACAAGTGGCTCAGGTAGTGCAGCTCATCCAGGATGGCACATTAATGCGAGCTGTGGCAAGAAGGTTTGCTGTGTCTGTCAGCGTAGTGTCCAGAGCATGGAGGCGCTACCAGGAGACAGGCCAGTACATCAGGAAACGTGGAGGAGGTCGTAGGAGGGCAACAACCCAGCAGCAGGACCGCTACCTCCGCCTTTGTGCAAGGAGGAGCAAGAGGAGCACTGCCAGAGCCCTGCAAAATGACCTCCAGCAGGCCACAAATGTGCATGTGTCTGCTCAAACGGTCAGAAACAGACTCCATGAGGGTGGTATGAGGGCCCGACGTCCACAGGTGGGGGTTGTGCTTACAGCCCAACACCGTGCAGGACGTTTGGCATTTGCCAGAGAACACCAAGATTGGCAAATTCGCCACTGGCACCCTGTGCTCTTCACAGATGAAAGCAGGTTCACACGGAGCACATGTGACAGACGTGACAGAGTCTGGAGACGCCGTGGAGAACGTTCTGCTGCCTGCAACATCCTCCAGCATGACCGGTTTGGCAGTGGGTCAGTCATGGTGCGGGGTGGCATTTCTTTGGGGGGCCGCACAGCCCTCCATGTGCTCGCCAATGGTAGCCTGACCGCTGTTAGGTACGAGATGAGCTCCTCAGACCCCTTGTGAGACCATATGCTGGTGCTGTTGGCCCTGGGTTCCTCCTAATGCAAGACAATGCTAGACCTCATGTGGCTGGAGTGTGTCAGCAGTTCCTGCAAGAGGAAGGCATTGATGCTATGGACTGGCCCGCCCGTTCCCCAGACCTGAATCCAATTGAGCACATCTGGGACATCATGTCTCGCTCCATCCACCAACGCCACGTTGCACCACAGACTGTCCAGGAGTTGGCGGATGCTTTAGTCCAGGTCTGGGAGGAGATTCCTCAGGAGACCAACCGCCACCTCACCAGGAGCATGCCCAGGCGTTGTAGGGAGGTCATACAGGCACGTGTTGGCCACACACACTACTGAGCCTCATTTTGACTTGTTTTAAGGACATTACATAAAGGTTGGATCAGCCTGTAGTGTGGTTTTCCACTTTAATTTTGAGTGTGAATCCAAATCCAGACCTCCACGGGTTGATACATTTGATTTCCATTGATAATTTGTGTGATTTTGTTGTCAGCACATTCAACTATGTAAAGAAAAAACAAAAATATTTCATTCATTCAGATCTAGGATGTGTTATTTTAGTGTTCCCTTTATTCTTTTGAGCAGTGTATATGTATCATAAATACCATCATGGACACTCTTACTGACAGTTTCGCCTGACATATTGTTGTCTCTACCTTCTTGCCCTTTGTGCTGTTGTCTGTGTCCAAAAATGTTTGTACCATGTTTTGTGCTGCTACCATGTTGTTGTCATGTGGTGTTGCTGCCATGCTGTGTTGTCGTCTTAGGTCTCTCTTTACGTAGTGTCGTCTCTCTTTACGTAGTGTCGTCTCTCTTTACGTAGTGTCGTCTCTCTTTACGTAGTGTCGTCTCTCTTTACGTAGTGTCGTCTCTCTTGTCGTGATGTGTGTTTACTCCTATATTTTTATTTAATTTATTTTTAATGCCAGGCCCCCGTCCCCGCAGGAGACCTTTTGCCTTTATTGTAAATAAGAATTTGTTCTTAACTGACTTTCCTAGTTACATACAGATTGAAATATATTTATATATTTTTTATTTAATAATGTCAGTCTGTCTTACCTTAACTAAAAACCATATAACAACTATACATGTAAAGCTTCAAATCATGTTTTGTTTTTTTATATTAATTTTCATGGGATGTTGAAGTGTAGAGACTGATCAAAGCACTATAGAAAAAAATATATATTTGGAAATATTTAAGGGAGATTATGTTACGTCTAGTCTGTGAGACCAGGCTGTAAACCGAGGTAGTTGATTTATTTTTACTATGTTACTTCTAGTCTGTGAGACCAGGCTGTAAACCAAGGTAGTTGATTTATTTTTACTATGTTACGTCTAGTCTGTGAGACCAGGCTGTAAACAGAGGTAGTTGATGTAATTTTTACTATGTTATGTCTAGTCTGTGAGACCAGGCTGTAAACATTTAAGAACCTGGTGATAGAAAACAGTGTGAATGTAATAATGACAATGGACTTACTCAGGAGTAATTTAGCGAACTGGTAGTGTTTTCATTTGACTTAGAAAGAGTAGGACCACATCAATTTCAATTGATTGTAGCAATATACCTGAGAACACCGCATTTAAGTCAGTCAGTACTCTCAAGTCAGACTGAGACAGTCACTTGACGTCCGGGCAATCCATTCTTCTTTCCATAAATAAATGCAAAAGGACAGCTGAAAGATGCTCTCTACCCTAAACTTGATTTATTGTTTGGAGAGACGGGGTTCCATCCTCCCAGGTAGATGGGATGGTGTAGGATCCTTTAGGGTTAAAGTAGTGGGTTGGTGTAGGATCCTTTAGGGTTAAAGTAGTGGGATGGTGTAGGATCCTTTAGGGTTAAAGTAGTGGGATGGTGTAGGATCCTTTAGGGTTAAAGTAGTGGGATGGTGTAGGATCCTTTAGGGTTAAAGTAGTGGGATGGTGTTGGATCCTTTAGGGTTAAAGTAGTGGGATGGTGTAGGATCCTTTAGGGCCAAAGTAGTGGGATGGTGTAGGATCCTATAGGGCCAAAGTAGTGGGATGGGCTGGTGTAGGATCCTTTAGGGCCAAAGTAGTGGGATGGTGTAGGATCCTTTAGGGCCAAAGTAGTGGGATGGTGTAGGATCCTTTAGGGCCAAAGTAGTGGGATGGTGTAGGATCCTATAGGGTTAAAGTAGTGGGATGGTGTAGGATCCTTTGGTGGGTTAAAGTAGTGGGATGGTGTAGGATCCTTTAGGGTTAAAGTAGTGGGATGGTGTAGGATCCTTTAGGGTTAAAGTAGTGGGATGGTGTAGGATCCTTTAGGGTTAAAGTAGTGGGATGGTGTAGGATCCTTTAGGGTTAAAGTAGTGGGATGGTGTAGGATCCTTTAGGGTTAAAGTAGTGGGATGGTGTAGGATCCTTTAGGGTTAAAGTAGTGGGATGGTGTAGGATCCTTTAGGGTTAAAGTAGTGGGATGGTGTAGGATCCTTTAGGTTAAAGTAGTGGGATGGTGTTGGATCCTTTAGGGTTAAAGTAGTGGGATGGTGTAGGATCCTTTAGGGCCAAAGTAGTGGGATGGTGTAGGATCCTATAGGGCCAAAGTAGTGGGATGGGCTGGTGTAGGATCCTTTAGGGCCAAAGTAGTGGGATGGTGTAGGATCCTTTAGGGCCAAAGTAGTGGGATGGTGTAGGATCCTTTAGGGCCAAAGTAGTGGGATGGTGTAGGATCCTATAGGGTTAAAGTAGTGGGATGGTGTAGGATCCTTTAGGGTTAAAGTAGTGGGATGGTGTAGGATCCTTTAGGGTTAAAGTAGTGGGATGGTGTAGGATCCTTTAGGGTTAAAGTAGTGGGATGGTGTTGGATCCTTTAGGGTTAAAGTAGTGGGATGGTGTAGGATCCTTTAGGGCCAAAGTAGTGGGATGGTGTAGGATCCTATAGGGCCAAAGTAGTGGGATGGGCTGGTGTAGGATCCTTTAGGGCCAAAGTAGTGGGATGGTGTAGGATCCTTTAGGGCCAAAGTAGTGGGATGGTGTAGGATCCTTTAGGGCCAAAGTAGTGGGATGGTGTAGGATCCTATAGGGCCAGAGTAGTGGGATGGTGTAGGATCCTATAGGGCCAAAGTAGTGGGATGGTGTAGGATCCTATAGGGCCAAAGTAGTGGGATGGTGTAGGATCCTATAGGGCCAAAGTAGTGGGATGGGCTGGTGTAGGATCCTATAGGGCCAAAGTTGTGGGATGGGCTGGTGTAGGATCCTATAGGGGGGAGTGACCAAAATGTGCAAAATCACACTCTGACCTGCGAAAGGCAGCGATACAGCTTCTTCATGTGAAAAGTCACATGAAGAAGAAGAAGAAGGGTTGACAAGAGCAAGACTTGGCTCTGATTATAAAAAGAAGATATGGGCGTTTTTATAATCCCAAAGTCTAGGACCAAGAAACATGGAGAGGCAGCCTTGAGTTACTATATGGGGCAGCAGGGTAGCCTAGTGGTAGCCTAGTTGGACTAGTAACCGGAAGGTTGCAAGTTCAAATCCCCGAGCTGACAAGGTACAAATCTGTCGTTCTGCCCCTGAACAGGCAGTTAACCCACTGTTCCTAGGCCGTCATTGAAAATAAGAATTTGTTCTTTAACTGACTTGCCTAGTTAAATAAAGGTAAAATTAAAAACTATACCCCCAGACTCTGAACTAGCCTGCCAGAGAACCTGAGGGGGGCCAAAACTGTGGACATATTTAAAATAGATTTTAATAACACACCTTTTCAGCTTTGCTTTTCCTTCAAAGTAGTTACGTTTTTATTGTCACTCTTTGGCTTTTTGATCCTCTGTTTGTTGTGCAGTAAATATTTCCGTTGTTTTTTTTCATTCGTTTTTATGTTGCATTCCATGTCTGAAATGTGCTGTATAATAAATATTGATTTGATAGTGGGAGTGTGACTCTGTTACCGCGCGACTTTTCCCTTTAGTTCAACAACTGCAGTGGGTGTTTCTGTTGTAAGACAGTAAGTAACTTACTGGGGTTGATCAGATGTCCAGTATCCTCCTCTTCTTCTTCCAATACGACAGTTATCTCTCCCTCCTCCTTCACTCCAAAAACGGGATCCTCCTCTTTCTCTTCTTTCACTGAAACATCCTCATCCTCTACTTTTGTTACTGTGACATCCTCCTCTTCCTTCTCCTCTTTTACGACAACATTCAGCCACAGACCCTCTTTCTCCGTCCAGCAGACCTCCTCTTCTTTATCAGGAGGAGAGTAGCTCAGTGAACTCATGGTCGGAGATGTTAGCTAACAGTTAGCTATCTAGGCGAGTGAACTAAACCAGCCAGCTAGCTGACTAATAACAACAATGTCAATATGAAATGAAATGTGATAACTAGCTAGACGACAGAAGTTAGTTTAAAACACACATGAACGAGTCTAAAGAGCTGCAATGTTTCAGCTAGCAAGCTACCGAGGTGGCTGACCATTATCATGTAACTATAAAAGAACATGGCTGACTAGTTGGCTTGTCACTAGTTACTACAGCCACAATGTCAACATTGGCTATCGTAAAAAATATATATTTTAAAAACATTACATGTTTTTGTCTTCATTTAAGGTTAGACACAAGGTTAGGTTTAAAAATCTGATTTTAATAAGAGAAGTAGAATTGAGAATTGGGCGAGGTTTAGCCACAATTATGACTTTGTGACTGTGGTAACTAGTGACGACCGACTAGCTGTTGTTGTTTAAAGAAGAGTCCAGTTCACCACCACGTCACATTCTGGCAGACTGGCCTGAAAGACTCACAGCGCCCTCTGCTGACTGGAGTGGGAAACGCAGTTGAGGGAATGTTTTATTTTATTTTCTGACTACAAGTTAAAACAATTTCAACGATTGGTTTTATTTTATTTCCAATAATAATGTTATATCACATTATATGAAAGGAACCTCGAAGTTCGTATTAATCATTTAGGCTGTATCTGCCAAATATCATCCTATATTCCTCTCTGTCTCTGACCCTCTCCCTCCGTCTCCCTCTCTGCCCCTTAGCATATTGTCGACCACAATCCATCTCGTTCCATATTTTCCCACTGCCAACCACTGGGCTTTCAATTCAATTCAAGGGGCTTTATTGGCATGGGAAACATATTGTAATGAAACGGCAGGAAGCAGGTCTCGAGCCCTCGACCTTCTAGCCCGAAGTCCAGGGCTCCAGCGGCAGAGTCGATATCCGCGTTTATAAACCCAGGGTCGTTTCAATATGTTAACATTGCCAAAGCAAGTGAAGTAGATTATATACATAGATTATATACACAAGTGAAATAAACAATAAAAATGAACAGTAAACATTACACGCACAGAATTTCTAAAATAATTAAAAAAAACATTACACTATTTTGTAGTGAGTGGAAACGCCAAGCGGATGCTTCATATTTATACATCCGGTGAATGATCTGTCTCATTGTTCTGTGGTGATAGTGGAAGGACCGCTTCTTACCACAGTTATAAAGTCATAATTATGGCAAAACCCCATCCATTTATACAACTTTTCTTCTTAAAATCTGATTTGTAAACCTAACCTTAACCACACTGTTAAGATTATGCCTAACCCTAATCTCAAATGAAGAACAAAAAGTAGATTTCTGTTTTCATAAATGTTTTGCCAATGTTGACTTTGTGGCTGTAGTAACTAGTGACAAGCCAACTAGTCAGCCATGTTCTTTTATAGTTACATGATAATGGTCAGCCACCTCGGTAGCTTGCTAGCTGAAACATCGAAGCTCTTTAGACTCGTTCATGTATATTATCCACTGTGTTTTAAACTCACTTCTGTCGTCTAGCTAGTTATCCCATTTAATTTCATATGTGCTTTGTTGTTATTAGTCAGCTAACGTAGCTGGCTGGTTAAGTTAGCATTAGCCTAGCTAGCTAACATCTCCGACCATGAGTTCACTGAGCTACTCTCCTCCTGATAAAGAAGAGGTCTGCTGGACGGAGAAAGAGGGACTGTGGCTGAATGTTGTCGTAAAAGAGGAGAAGGAAGAGGAGGATGTCACAGTAACAAAAGTAGAGGATGAGGATGTTTCAGTGAAAGAGGAGGATCCCGTTTTTGGAGTGAAGGAGGAGGGAGAGATAACTGTCGTATTGGAAGAAGAAGAGGAGGATACTGGACATCTGATCAACCCCAGTAAGTTACTTACTGTCTTACAACAGAAACACCCACTGCAGTTGTTGAACTAAAGGGAAAAGTCGCGCTCTCACTATCAAAACGGCCATATCTTTGAACCCTTATTCAAGTTCATGTGACTTTTCGTCAGACTATATGTTGTTTTGCCTCCTGACGTGGGTCGGAGGGCAGTTTTGTGTATTTTGGTCTGACAAAATGTAAAATTGCACCACCATCTTACCCTGTACCTATACACTATCTAACCCTGTACCTATACACTATCTAACCCTGTACCTATACACTATCTAACCCTGTACCTATACACTATCTAACCCTGTACATATACACTCTACTATCTAACCCTGTACCTATACACTATCTAACCCTGTACCTATACACTATCTAACCCTGTACCTATACACTATCTAACCCTGTACCTATACACTATCTAACCCTGTACCTATACACTATCTAACCCTGTACCTATACACTATCTAACCCTGTACCTATACACTATCTAACCCTGTACCTATACACTATCTAACCCTGTACATATACACTATCTAACCCTGTACCTATACACTATCTAACCCTGTACCTATACACTATCTAACCCTGTACCTATACACTATCTAACCCTGTACCTATACACTATCTAACCCTGTACCTATACACTATCTAACCCTGTACCTATACACTATCTAACCCTGTACCTATACACTATCTAACCCTGTACCTATACACTATCTAACCCTGTACCTATACACTATCTAACCCTGTACCTATACACTATCTAACCCTGTACCTATACACTATCTAACCCTGTACCTATACACTATCTAACCCTGTACCTATACACTATCTAATACATACACTCTACTATCTAACCCTGTACCTATACACTATCTAACCCTGTACCTATACACTATCTAACCCTGTACCTATATCTAACCCTGTACATATACACTATCTAAACCTGTACCTATGCACTCTACCATCTAACCCTGTACCTATACACTATCTAACCCTGTACCTATGCACTATCTAACCCTGTACCTATACACTATCTAACCCTGTACCTATACACTCTACTATCTAACCCTGTACCTATACACTCTACTATCTAACCCTGTACCTATACACTCTACTATCTAACCCTGTACCTATACACTATCTAACCCTGTACCTATACACTATCTAACCCTGTACCTATACACTATCTAACCCTGTACCTATACACCATCTAACCCTGTACCTATACACTATCTAACCCTGTACCTATACACCATCTAACCCTGTACCTATACACTATCTAACCCTGTACCTATACACTATCTAACCCTGTACCTATACACTATCTAACCCTGTACCTATACACTATCTAACCCTGTACCTATACACTATCTAACCCTGTACCTATACACTACTATCTAACCCTGTACCTATACACTACCATCTAACCCTGTACCTATACACTACCATCTAAACCTATGCACTATCTAACCCTGTACCTATGCACTATCTAACCCTGTACCTATACACTATCTAACCCTGTACCTATACACTATCTAACCCTGTACCTATACACTATCTAACCCTGTACCTATACACTATCTAACCCTGTACCTATACACTATCTAACCCTGTACCTATACACTATCTAACCCTGTACCTATACACTATCTAACCCTGTACCTATACACTCTACTATCTAACCCTGTACCTATACACTCTACCATCTAACCCTGTACCTTTCCACTATCTAACCCTGTACCTATACACTATCTAACCCTGTACCTATACACTATCTAACCCTGTACCTATACACCATCTAACCCTGTACCTATACACCATCTAACCCTGTACCTATACACCATAACCCTGTACCTATACACCATCTAACCCTGTACCTATACACTATCTAACACTATCTAACCCTGTACATATACATCTAATCTATACCTATCTGTACCTATACACTCTACTATCTAACCCTGTACCTATATCTAACCCTGTACCTACACTATCTAACCCTGTACCTATACACTATCTAACCCTGTACCTATACACTATCTAACCCTGTACCTATACACTATCTAACCCTGTACCTATACACTCTACTATCTAACCCTGTACCTATACACTCTACTATCTAACCCTGTACCTATACACTCTACTATCTAACCCTGTACCTATACACTATCTAACCCTGTACCTATACACTATCTAACCCTGTACCTATACACTATCTAACCCTGTACCTATACACTATCTAACCCTGTACCTATACACTATCTAACCCTGTACCTATACACTATCTAACCCTGTACCTATACACTATCTAACCCTGTACCTATACACTATTTAACCCTGTACCTATACACTCTACTATCTAACCCTGTACCTATACACTATCTAACCCTGTACCTATACACTCTACTATCTAACCCTGTACCTATACACTCTACTATCTAACCCTGTACCTATACACTCTACTATCTAACCCTGTACCTATACACTCTACTATCTAACCCTGTACCTATACACCATCTAACCCTGTACCTATACACCATCTAACCCTGTACCTATACACCATCTAACCCTGTACCTATACACTATTTAACCCTGTACCTATACACTATCTAACCCTGTACCTATGCACTATCTAACCCTGTACCTATACACTATCTAACCCTGTACCTATACACTATCTAACCCTGTACCTATACACCATCTAACCCTGTACCTATACACCATCTAACCCTGTACCTATACACTATCTAACCCTGTACCTATACACTATCTAACCCTGTACCTATACACCATCTAACCCTGTACCTATACACTATTTAACCCTGTACCTATACACTATCTAACCCTGTACCTATACACTATCTAACCCTGTACCTATACACACTACTATCTAACCCTGTACCTATACACTATCTAACCCTGTACCTATCCACTATCTAACCCTGTACCTATGCACTATCTAACCCTGTACCTATACACTATCTAACCCTGTACCTATACAATCTACTATCTAACCCTGTACCTATACACTCTACTATCTAACCCTGTACCTATACACTATCTAACCCTGTACCTATACACTATCTAACCCTGTACCTATACACTATCTAACCCTGTACCTATACACTATCTAACCCTGTACCTATACACTATCTAACCCTGTACCTATACACTATCTAACCCTGTACCTATACACTATCTAACCCTGTACCTATACACTCTACTATCTAACCCTGTACCTATACACTCTACCATCTAACCCTGTACCTTTCCACTATCTAACCCTGTACCTATACACTATCTAACCCTGTACCTATACACTATCTAACCCTGTACCTATACACTCTACTATCTAACCCTGTACCTATACACTCTACTATCTAACCCTGTACCTATACACTCTACTATCTAACCCTGTACCTATACACTATCTAACCCTGTACCTATACACTATCTAACCCTGTACCTATACACTATCTAACCCTGTACATATACACTATCTAACCCTGTACCTATGCACTCTACCATCTAACCCTGTACCTATACACTATCTAACCCTGTACCTATGCACTATCTAACCCTGTACCTATACACTATCTAACCCTGTACCTATACACTCTACTATCTAACCCTGTACCTATACACTCTACTATCTAACCATGTACCTATACACTCTACTATCTAACCCTGTACCTATACACTATCTAACCCTGTACCTATACACTATCTAACCCTGTACCTATACACTATCTAACCCTGTACCTATACACCATCTAACCCTGTACCTATACACTATCTAACCCTGTACCTATACACCATCTAACCCTGTACCTATACACTATCTAACCCTGTACCTATACACTATCTAACCCTGTACCTATACACTATCTAACCCTGTACCTATACACTATCTAACCCTGTACCTATACACTATCTAACCCTGTACCTATACACTCTACTATCTAACCCTGTACCTATACACTCTACTATCTAACCCTGTACCTATACACTCCTATCTAACTATCTAACCCTGTACCTATACACTATCTAACCCTGTACCTATACACTATCTAACCCTGTACCTATACACACTATCTAACCCTGTACCTATACACTATCTAACCCTGTACCTATACACTATCTAACCCTGTACCTATACACCATCTAACCCTGTACCTATACACTATCTAACCCTGTACCTATACACTATCTAACCCTGTACCTATACACTATCTAACCCTGTACCTATACACTATCTAACCCTGTACCTATACACTATCTAACCCTGTACCTATACACTATCTAACCCTGTACCTATACACTATCTAACCCTGTACCTATACACTCTACTATCTAACCCTGTACCTATACACCATCTAACCCTGTACCTATACACCATCTAACCCTGTACCTATACACCATCTAACCCTGTACCTATACACTATTTAACCCTGTACCTATACACTATCTAACCCTGTACCTATGCACTATCTAACCCTGTACCTATACACTATCTAACCCTGTACCTATACACTATCTAACCCTGTACCTATACACCATCTAACCCTGTACCTATACACCATCTAACCCTGTACCTATACACTATCTAACCCTGTACCTATACACTATCTAACCCTGTACCTATACACCATCTAACCCTGTACCTATACACTATTTAACCCTGTACCTATACACTATCTAACCCTGTACCTATACACTATCTAACCCTGTACCTATACACACTACTATCTAACCCTGTACCTATACACTATCTAACACCTATCCACTATCTAACCCACACTATCTAACCCTGTACCTATACACTATCTAACCCTGTACCTATACAATCTACTATCTAACCCTGTACCTATACACTATCTAACCCTGTACCTATACACTATCTAACCCTGTACCTATACACTATCTAACTGTACCTATACACTAACCCTGTACCTATACACTATCTAACCCTGTACCTATACACTATCTAACCCTGTACCTATACACTATCTAACCCTGTACCTATACACTATCTAACCCTGTACCTATACACTACTATCTAACCCTGTACCTATACACTCTACCATCTAACCCTGTACCTTTCCACTATCTAACTATACACTATCTAACCCTGTACCTATACACTATCTAACCCTGTACCTATACACTCTACTATCTAACCCTGTACCTATACACTACTATCTAACCCTGTACCTATACACTCTACTATCTAACCCTGTACCTATACACTATCTAACCCTGTACCTATACACTATCTAACCCTGTACCTACACTATCTAACCCTGTACATATACACTATCCTGTACCTATGCACTCTACCATCTAACCCTGTACCTATACACTATCTAACCCTGTACCTATATCTAACCCTGTACCTATGCACTATCTAACCCTGTACCTATACACTATCTAACCCTTTACCTATACACTCTACTATCTAACCCTGTACCTATACACTCTACTATCTAACCATGTACCTATACACTACTATCTAACCCTGTACCCTATACACCATCTAACCCTGTACCTATACACTATCTAACCCTGTACCTATACACCATCTAACCCTGTACCTATACACTATCTAATACATATACTATCTAACCCTGTACCTATGCACTCTACCATCTAACCCTGTACCTATACACTATCTAACCCTGTACCTATGCACTATCTAACCCTGTACCTATACACTATCTAACCCTGTACCTATACACTCTACTATCTAACCCTGTACCTATACACTCTACTATCTAACCCTGTACCTATACACACTATCTAACCATGTACCTATACACTATCTAACCCTGTACCTATACACTATCTAACCCTGTACCTATACACTATCTAACCCTGTACCTATACACCATCTAACCCTGTACCTATACACTATCTAACCCTGTACCTATACACCATCTAACCCTGTACCTATACACTATCTAACCCTGTACCTATACACTATCTAACCCTGTACCTATACACTATCTAACCCTGTACCTATACACTATCTAACCCTGTACCTATACACTATCTAACACCTATACACTACTACCCTGTACCTATACACTCTACTATCTAACCCTGTACCTATACACTCTACTATCTAACCCTGTACCTATACACTCTACTATCTAACCCTGTACCTATACAGGATCTAACCCATGTACCTATACACTATCTAACCCTGTACCTATACACCATCTAACCCTGTACCTATACAGGATCTAACCCTGTACCTATACACTATCTAACCCTGTACCTATACACCATCTAACCCTGTACCTATACACTATCTAACCCTGTACCTATACAGGATCTAACCCTGTACCTATACACTATCTAACCCTGTACCTATACACTATCTAACCCTGTACCTATACACTATCTAACCCCCTATACACTACTATCTAACCCTGTACCTATACACTCTACTATCTAACCCTGTACCTATACACTCTACTATCTAACCCTGTACCTATACACTCTACTATCTAACCCTGTACCTATACACCATCTAACCCTGTACCTATACACCATCTAACCCTGTACCTATACACCATCTAACCCTGATACCTATTTAACACCATACCCATCTAACCCTGTACCTATGCACTATCTAACCCTGTACCTATACACTATCTAACCCTGTACCTATACACTATCTAACCCTGTACCTATACACCATCTAACCCTGTACCTATACACCATCTAACCCTGTACCTATACACTATCTAACCCTGTACCTATACACTATCTAACCCTGTACCTATACACCATCTAACCCTGTACCCACTATTTAACCCTGTACCTATACACTATCTAACCCTGTACCTATACACCATCTAACCCTGTACCTATACACACACTATCTAACCCTGTACCTATACACCATCTAACCCTGTACCTATCCACTATCTAACCCTGTACCTATGCACTATCTAACCCTGTACCTATACACTATCTAACCCTGTACCTATACAATCTACTATCTAACCCTGTACCTATACACTCTACTATCTAACCCTGTACCTATACACTATCTAACCCTGTACCTATACACTATCTAACCCTGTACCTATACACTATCTAACCCTGTACCTATACACTACTGTACCTATACATCTAACCCTGTACCTATACACCATCTAACCCTGTACCTATACACTATCTAACCCTGTACCTATACACTATCTAACCCTGTACCTATACACTATCTAACCCTGTACCTATACACTATCTAACCCTGTACCTACACTCTAATCTAACCTGTACCTATACACTCTACCATCTAACCCTGTACCTTTCCACTATCTAACCCTGTACCTATACACTATCTAACCCTGTACCTATACACTATCTAACCCTGTACCTATACACTCTACTATCTAACCCTGTACCTATTTCTACTATTCTAACCCTGTACCTATAACTATCTAACCCTGTAATACACCATCTAACCCTGTACCTATACACTATCTAACCCTGTACCTATACACTATCTAACCCTGTACATATACACTATCTAACCCTGTACCTATGCACTACCATCTAACCCCTGTACCTATACACTATCTAACCCTGTAATGCACTATCTGGTACCTATACACTATCTAACCCTGTACCTATACACTATCCATACACTCTACTATTCTGTACTTATACACTCTACTATCTAACCATGTACCTATACACTCTACTATCTAACCCTGTACCTATACACTATCTAACCCTGTACCTATACAATCTAACCCTGTAAATTAACCCTGTACCTATACACCATCTAACCCTGTAAATACACCATCTAACCCTGTCTATACACCATCTAACCCTGTACCTATACACTATCTAACCCTGTACCTATACACTATCTTTACCTAAAATCTAACCCTGTAAACAATCTAATACCTATACACTATCTAACCCTGTAATAAATAACCCTGTAAAATATCTAACCCTGTACCTATACACTCTACTATCTAACCCTGTAGCCTAGTGGTTAGATCTAACATCCTGTACCTATACACCATCTAACCCTGTACCTATACCTATGGTTAACCCTGTACCTATACACTATCTAACCCTGTACCTATACACTACTTCTAACCCTGTACCTATACACTAGTGGTTATACACTATCTAACCCTGTACCTATACACATCTAACCCTGTACCTATACACCATCTAACCCTGTACCTATACACCATCTAACCCTGTACCTATACACCATCTAACCCTGTACCTATACACCATCTAACCCTGTACCTATACACTATTCTAACCCTGTACCATTTAATACTAGTAACCCTGTACACTCTAACCCTGTACCTATACTACTATCTAACCCTGTACCTATACACTATCTAACCCTGTACCTATCCACTATCTAACCCTGTACCTATGCAAATCTAACCCTGTACCTATACACACTACTATCTAACCCCTGTACCTATACAATCTAACCCTGTACCTATCCACTATCTAACCCTGTTGCACCATCTAACCCTGTACCTATACACTATCTAACCTCTGTACCTATACAATCTACTATCTAACCCTATCTAACCCTGTACTTACCTGGCAAATGTGTATGAATACCTATCTAACCCTGTACCTATACACTATCTAACCCTGTACCTAACACCCTAATTTATACACTATCTAACCCTGTACCTATAAACCCTGTACCTATAAATATCTAATTGTACCTATACACTCTACTATCTAACCCTGTACCTATAACTCTACCATCTAAAATAACACTTTCCACTATCTAACCCTGTACCTATACACTATACACTAAATGTTTTACTAATTGTACCTATACACTATCTAACCCTGTACCTATACACTTACTTCTAACCAAATACACTCTACTATCTAACCCTGTACCTATACACTATTTGTACCTATACACTATCTAACCCTGTACCTATACACTATCTAACCCTGTACATATACACATCTAACCCTGTACCTATGCACACCATCTAACCCTGTACCTATACACTATCTAACCCTGTACCTATGCACTATCTAACCCTGTACCTATACACTATCTAACCCTGTACCTATACACTCTACTATCTAACCCTGTACCTATACTACTATCTAACCATGATACACTCTACTATCTAACCCTGTACCTATACACTATCTAACCCTGTACCTATACACTATCTAACCCTGTACCTATACACTATCTAACCCTGTACCTATACACCATCTAACCCTGTATATACACTATCTAACCCTGTACCTATACACCATCTAACCCTGTACCTATACACTATCTAACCCTGTACCTATACACTATCTAACCCTGTACCTATACACTATCTAACCCTGTACCTATACACCATCTAACCCTGTACCTATACACTATCTAACCCTGTACCTATACACCATCTAACCCTGTACCTATACACTATCTAACCCTGTACCTATACACTATCTAATACCTATACACTATCTAACCCTGTACCTATACACTATCTAACCCTGTACCTATACACTATCTAACCCTGTACCTATACACTCTACTATCTAACCCTGTACCTATACACTCTACCATCTAACCCTGTACCCCTTTACCATCTAACCCTGTACCTATCACTATCTAACCCTGTACCTATGCACTATCTAATACCTATACACTATCTAACCCTGTACCTATACACTATCTAACCCTGTAACACTATCTAACCCTGTACCTATACACTATCTAACCCTGTACCTTACACTATCTAACCCTGTACCTATACACTATCTAACTGTATATACTATCTAACCCTGTACCTATACACTATCTAACCCTGTACCTATACACTATCTAACCCTGTACCTATACACTATCTAACCCTGTACCTATACACTCTACTATCTAACCCTGTACCTATACAGTACCATCTAACCCTGTACCTTACACTATCTAACCCTGTACCTATACACTATCTAACCCTGTACCTATACACTATCTAACCCTGTACCTATACACTATCTAACCCTGTACCTATACACTACTATCTAACCCTGTACCTATACACTCTACCATCTAACCCTGTACCTTCCACTATCTAACCCTGTACCTATACACTATCTAACCCTGTACCTATACACTATCTAACCCTGTACCTATACACTCTACCATCTAACCCTGTACCTATACACTATCTAACCCTGTACCTATACACCATCTAACCCTGTACCTATACACTATCTAACCCTGTACCTATACACCATCTAACCCTGTACCTATACACCATCTAACCCTGTACCTATACACTATCTAACCCTGTACCTATACACTATCTAACCCTGTACCTATACACTATCTAACCCTGTACCTATACACTCTACTATCTAACCCTGTACCTATACACTCTACTATCTAACCCTGTACCTATACACTCTACTATCTAACCCTGTACCTATACACTCTACTATCTAACCCTGTACCTATACACTATCTAACCCTGTACCTATACACTATCTAACCCTGTACCTATACACTATCTAACCCTGTACCTATACACTATCTAACCCTGTACCTATACACTCTACTATCTAACCCTGTACCTATACACTCTACTATCTAACCCTGTACCTATACACTATCTAACCCTGTACCTATACACTATCTAACCCTGTACCTATACACTATCTAACCCTGTACCTATACACTATCTAACCCTGATCTAACCCTGTACCTATACACATCTAACCCTGTACCTATACACTATCTAACCCTGTACCTATACACTATCTAACCCTGTACCTATACACTATCTAACCCTGTACCTATACACTATCTAACCCTGTACCTATACACTATCTAACCCTGTACCTATACACTATCTAACCCTGTACCTATAACTATCTAACCCTGATCTTTACATCTAACCCTGTACCTATACACTCCTATCTAACCCTGTACCTATACACACTATCTAACCCTGTACCTATACACTATCTAACCCTGTATCTATACACTCTACTATCTAATCCTGTATCTATACACTCTACCATCTAACCCTGTACCTATACACTATCTAACCCTGTACCTATACACTATCTAAGTACCTATAACACCATCTAACCCTGTACCTATACACTATCTAACCCTGTACCTATACACTATCTAACCCTGTACCTATACACTATCTAACCCTGTACCTATACACTATCTAACCCTGTACCTATACACTATCTAACCCTGTACCTATAACTATCTAACCCTGTACCTATACACTATCTAACCCTGTACCTATACACTATCTAACCCTGTACCTATACACTCTACTATCTAACCCTGTACCTATACACTATCTAACCCTGTACTATACACACCATCTAACCCTGTACCTATACATTACCATCTAACCCTGTACCTATACACATCTAACCCTGTACCTATACACTATCTAACCCTGTACCTATACACATCTAACCCTGTACCTATACACTATCTAACCATGTACCTATACACCATCTAACCCTGTACCTATACACTCTACCATCTAACCCTGTACCTATCCACTATCCCCAAAACCCACCAGCCCATCTACTCTGGTAAAGGATCCTACACATTACCCTAAAGGATCCTACACCATACACTACTTGGCCCTAGGACCTACACCACCAACCCACTACTCTAACCCTAAAGGATCCTACACCATCCCACTACTCTGGCCCTATAGGATCCTACACCAGCCCAACCCACTATCTGGCCCTGTATCCTACACCCCACTACTCTGGCCCTATAGGATCCTACAATCCCATGGCCCTAAAGGATCCAACACCATCCCACTACTTTAACCCTATAGGATCCTACTAACCCATCCCACTACTTTAACCCTATAGGATCCTACACCATCCCATCCCACTACTCTAACCCTAAAGGATCCTACACCATCCCACTACCTGGCCCTATCTAACCCTAGTATCCTACACCAATCCCACTACTTTGGCCCTCTAGGATCCTACACCATCCCACTATTGGCCCTAAAGGATCCTACACCATCCCACTACTTTAACCCTAAAGGATCCTACACCATCCCACTACTTTGGCCCTAAAGGATCCTACACCAACCCATCCCACTACTCTGGCCCTAAAGGATCCTACACCATCCCACTACTTTGGCCCTAAAGGATCCTACACCATCCCACTACTTTGGCCCTATAGGATCCTACACCATCCCATCCCACTACTCTGGCCCTAAAGGATCCTACACCAGCCCACTACTCTGGCACTATAAAGGATCCTACACCATCCCACTACTCTGGCCCTAAAGGATCCTACACCATCCCACTACTTTAATCCTAAAGGATCCTACACCATCCCATCCCACTACTTTAACCCTAAAGGATCCTACACCATCCCACTACTTTAACCCTATAGGATCCTACACCAGCCCACTACTTTAATCCTAAAGGATCCTACACCATCCCACTACTTTAACCCTAAAGGATCCTACACCAGCCCACTACTCTGGCCCTATAGGATCCTACACCATCCCACTACTTTGGCCCTATAGGATCCTACACCATCCCACTACCCTAAAGGATCCCACCATCCCACTTTAATCCTAAAGGATCCTACACCATCCCACTACTCTGGCCCTAAAGGATCCTACACCATCCCACTACTCTGGCCCTATAGGATCCTACACCATCCCACTACTTTGGCCCTATAGGATCCTACACCATCCCACTACTCTGGCCCTAAAGGATCCTACACCATCCCACTACTCTGGCCCTATAGGATCCTACACCATCCCACTACTCTGGCCCTATAGGATCCTACACCATCCCACTACTCTGGCCCTATAGGATCCTACACCATCCCACTACTCTGGCCCTATAAAGGCCGTTGACCTGGGAGATGTAACGTAGTAAATGTAAATCTGAAACACTCTAATTATACTGAAAAATCTATAAACCAACATTCCAATGACCTTTGATATATATTCAATGAGCTGGTACTTTGGATCAGAGAGCTCCCATGGTGTTCTTTCTGCTTTTCACAACATACATAGAGATGCCTAAGTTGTTGGTAATGGAAATGACGTTGAAAGTCATGGAGATCTGAAATTTCAACTGTCAAAATGTGTAACCTGACAATTTGACTACAGGTATTTTCAAAAATGTAGCAAAAAATATTTATTTATTAAAAATACTGAAAATAAATAGTTTTCAGGTAGCCTAGTGGTTAGAGTGTAGGGCAGCAGGTAGCCAGTGGTTAGAGTCTAGAGGCGGCAGGTAGCCTACACCAGAGTGTCCGGCAGGTAGCCTAGTGGTTAGAGTGTAGAGGTGGCAGGGTAGCCTAGTGGTTAGAGCTGGCTCGTAACCGAAAGGTTGCTGGATCGAATCCCCGAGCTGAAAAGGTAAAAATCTGTCGTTCTGCCCCGTAGCAAGGAAGTTAACCCACTGTTCCCTGGTAGGCCGACATTGTAAATAAGAATTTGTTCTTAACTGACTTGCCTGGCAAAATGTGTATGAAACCTGACAATTTGACTACAGGTATTTACTAGAAAAGTAGCTAAAAATATTCACATTTATTAAAATACTTCAAATAAATAGTTTAAATAGGTATTGGGGTGGCAGGTAGCCTAGTTTAATTCTAAAAACAAATTTAAAAAAAAATCCTTCTCCCAAAATGTTTTACATTTATTCAAAAGCTCTTCTTCTTCTGTCAAAAATGTTGCTTCTTCTTTCTTTTGTTTCTTTTTCCCCTGCGTGTAGTAACATTAGATCTTTACATTCTGTTCCCCTGCGTGTAGTAACATTAGATCTTTACATTCTGTTCCCCTGCGTGTAGTAACATTAGATCTTTACATTCTGTTCCCCTGCGTGTAGTAACATTAGATCTTTACATTCTGTTCCCCTGCGTGTAGTAACATTAGATCTTTACATTCTGTTCCCTGCGTGTAGTAACATTAGATCTTTACATTCTGTTCCCCTGCGTGTAGTAACATTAGATCTTTACACGTGTAGTAACATTAGATCTTTACATTCTGTTCCCCTGCGTGTAGTAACATTAGATCTTTACATTCTGTTCCCCTGCGTGTAGTAACATTAGATCTTTACATTCTGTTCCCCTGCGTGTAGTAACATTAGATCTTTACATTCTGTTCCCCTGCGTGTAGTAACATTAGATCTTTACATTCTGTTCCCCTGTGTGTAGTAACATTAGATCTTTACAGTGTAGTAACATTAGATCTTTACATTCTGTTCCCCTGAGTGTAGTAACATTGGCAGAGATCTTTACATTCTGTTCCCCTGCGTGTAGTAACATTGATCTTTACATTCTGTTCCCCTGCGTGTAGTAACATTAGATCTTTACATTCTGTTCCCCTGCGTGTAGTAACATTAGATCTTTACATTCTGTTCCCCTGCGTGTAGTAACATTAGATCTTTACATTCTGTTCCCCTGCGTGTAGTAACATTAGATCTTTACATTCTGTTCCCCTGCGTGTAGTAACATTAGATCTTTACATTCTGTTCCCCTGCGTGTAGTAACATAGATCTTTACATTCTGTGCGTGTAGTAACATTAGATCTTTACATCTACAGGTATTTACTAGAAAAGTAGTAACATTAGATCTTTACATTCTGTTCCCTGCGTGTAGTAACATTAGATCTTTACATTCTGTTCCCCTGCGTGTAGTAACATTAGATCTTTACATTCTGTTCCCCTGCGTGTAGTAACATTAGATCTTTACATTCTGTTCCCTGCGTGTAGTAACATTAGATCTTTACATTCTGTTCCCCTGCGTGTAGTAACATTAGATCTTTACATTCTGTTCCCCTGCGTGTAGTAACATTAGATCTTTACATTCTGTTCCCTGCGTGTAGTAACATTAGATCTTTACATTCTGTTCCCTGCGTGTAGTAACATTAGATCTTTACATTCTGTTCCCCTGCGTGTAGTAACATTAGATCTTTAACATTAGATCTTTACATTCTGTTCCCCTGCGTGTAGTAACATTAGATCTTTACATTCTGTTCCCCCGTGTAGTAACATTAGATCTTTACGTGTAGTAACATTAGATCTTTACATTCTGTTCCCTGCGTGTAGTAACATTAGATCTTTACATTCTGTTCCCTGCGTGTAGTAACATTAGATCTTTACATTCTGTTCCCCCGTGTAGTAACATTAGATCTTTACATTCTGTTCCCCTGCGTGTAGTAACATTAGATCTTTACATTCTGTTCCCCTGCGTGTAGTAACATTAGATCTTTACATTCTGTTCCCCTGCGTGTAGTAACATTAGATCTTTACATTCTGTTCCCCTGCGTGTAGTAACATTAGATCTTTACATTCTGTTCCCCTGCGTGTAGTAACATTAGATCTTTACATTCTGTTCCCCTGCGTGTAGTAACATTAGATCTTTACATTCTGTTCCCCTGCGTGTAGTAACATTAGATCTTTACATTCTGTTCCCCTGCGTGTAGTAACATTAGATCTTTACATTCTGTTCCCCTGCGTGTAGTAACATTAGATCTTTACATTCTGTTCCCCTGCGTGTAGTAACATTAGATCTTTACATTCTGTTCCCCTGCGTGTAGTAACATTAGATCTTTACATTCTGTTCCCCTGCGTGTAGTAACATTAGATCTTTACATTCTGTTCCCCTGCGTGTGTAACATTAGATCTTTACATTCTGTTCCCCTGCGTGTAGTAACATTAGATCTTTACATTCTGTTCCCCTGCGTGTAGTAACATTAGATCTTTACATTCTGTTCCCCTGCGTGTAGTAACATTAGATCTTTACATTCTGTTCCCTGCGTGTAGTAACATTAGATCTTTACATTCTGTTCCCCTGCGTGTAGTAACATTAGATCTTTACATTCTGTTCCCCTGCGTGTAGTAACATTAGATCTTTACATTCTGTTCCCCTGCGTGTAGTAACATTAGATCTTTACATTCTGTTCCCCTGCGTGTAGTAACATTAGATCTTTACATTCTGTTCCCCTGCGTGTAGTAACATTAGATCTTTACATTCTGTTCCCCTGCGTGTAGTAACATTAGATCTTTACATTCTGTTCCCCTGCGTGTAGTAACCCCCCTGCGTGTAGTAACATTAGATCTTTACATTCTGTTCCCCTGCGTGTAGTAACATTAGATCTTTACATTCTGTTCCCCTGCGTGTAGTAACATTAGATCTTTACATTCTGTTCCCCTGCGTGTAGTAACATTAGATCTTTACATTCTGTTCCCCTGCGTGTAGTAACATTAGATCTTTACATTCTGTTCCCCTGCGTGTAGTAACATTAGATCTTTACATTCTGTTCCCCTGCGTGTAGTAACATTAGATCTTTACATTCTGTTCCCCTGCGTGTAGTAACATTAGATCTTTACATTCTGTTCCCCTGCGTGTAGTAACATTAGATCTTTACATTCTGTTCCCCTGCGTGTAGTAACATTAGATCTTTACATGTAGTAACATTAGATCTTTACATTCTGTTCCCCTGCGTGTAGTAACATTAGATCTTTACATTCTGTTCCCCTGCGTGTAGTAACATTAGATCTTTACATTCTGTTCCCCTGCGTGTAGTAACATTAGATCTTTACATTCTGTTCCCCTGCGTGTAGTAACATTAGATCTTTACATTCTGTTCCCCTGCGTGTAGTAACATTAGATCTTTACATTCTGTTCCCCTGCGTGTAGTAACATTAGATCTTTACATTCTGTTCCCCTGCGTGTAGTAACATTAGATCTTTACATTCTGTTCCCCTGCGTGTAGTAACATTAGATCTTTACATTCTGTTCCCCTGCGTGTAGTAACATTAGATCTTTACATTCTGTTCCCCTGCGTGTAGTAACATTAGATCTTTACATTCTGTTCCCCTCCACTGGCTTCCATTCTGTAACAAGACCAGTAACATTAGATCTTTACATTCTGTTCCCCTGCGTGTAGTAACATTAGATCTTTACATTCTGTTCCCTACCACTGTGTAGTAACATTCAGCCCATCTTTACATTCTGTGGAGTAACATTAGATCTTTACATTCTGTCACCACCTTAACCGGAGACACCTGAAACCCCATTAGAACATTAGATCTTTACATTCTGTTCCCGTGTAGTAAAAGATTTAGATAACATTAGATCATTTACATTCTGTTCCCTCTGTAGTAAATGACTTTATTCTGTTCCCTGCTATGCAATGTAATGTAAATGTAACCCCATCTTAACATTAGATCTTTACATTCTGTTCCCCTGCGTGTAGTAACATTAGATCTTTACATTCTGTTCCCCTGCGTGTAGTAACATTAGATCTTTACATTCTGTTCCCCTGCGTGTAGTAACATTAGATCTTTACATTCTGTTCCCCTGCGTGTAGTAACATTAGATCTTTACATTCTGTTCCCCTGCGTGTAGTAACATTAGATCTTTACATTCTGTTCCCCTGCGTGTAGTAACATTAGATCTTTACATTCTGTTCCCCTGCGTGTAGTAACATTAGATCTTTACATTCTGTTCCCCTGCGTGTAGTAACATTAGATCTTTACATTCTGTTCCCCTGCGTGTAGTAACATTAGATCTTTACATTCTGTTCCCCTGCGTGTAGTAACATTAGATCTTTACATTCTGTTCCCTGCGTGTAGTAACATTAGATCTTTACATTCTGTTCCCCTGCGTGTAGTAACATTAGATCTTTACATTCTGTTCCCCTGCGTGTAGTAACATTAGATCTTTACATTCTGTTCCCCTGCGTGTAGTAACATTAGATCTTTACATTCTGTTCCCCTGCGTGTAGTAACATTAGATCTTTACATTCTGTTCCCCTGCGTGTAGTAACATTAGATCTTTACATTCTGTTCCCCTGCGTGTAGTAACATTAGATCTTTACATTCTGTTCCCCTGCGTGTAGTAACATTAGATCTTTACATTCTGTTCCCCTGCGTGTAGTAACATTAGATCTTTACATTCTGTTCCCCTGCGTGTAGTAACATTAGATCTTTACATTCTGTTCCCCTGCGTGTAGTAACATTAGATCTTTACATTCTGTTCCCCTGCGTGTAGTAACATTAGATCTTTACATTCTGTTCCCTGCGTGTAGTAACATTAGATCTTTACATTCTGTTCCCCTGCGTGTAGTAACATTAGATCTTTACATTCTGTTCCCCTGCGTGTAGTAACATTAGATCTTTACATTCTGTTCCCTGCGTGTAGTAACATTAGATCTTTACATTCTGTTCCCCTGCGTGTAGTAACATTAGATCTTTACATTCTGTTCCCCTGCGTGTAGTAACATTAGATCTTTACATTCTGTTCCCCTGCGTGTAGTAACATTAGATCTTTACATTCTGTTCCCCTGCGTGTAGTAACATTAGATCTTTACATTCTGTTCCCCTGCGTGTAGTAACATTAGATCTTTACATTCTGTTCCCCTGCGTGTAGTAACATTAGATCTTTACATTCTGTTCCCCTGCGTGTAGTAACATTAGATCTTTACATTCTGTTCCCTGCGTGTAGTAACATTAGATCTTTACATTCTGTTGCGTGTAGTAACCCCTGCGTGTAGTAACATTAGATCTTTACATTCTGTTCCCCTGCGTGTAGTAACATTAGATCTTTACATTCTGTCCCCCTGCGTGTAGTAACATCCACTGGCTTCCAGTTCTGTTCCGCTACAAGACCATGGTGCTTGCCTCACGGAGCTGTGAGGGGAACGGCACCTCAGTACCTCCAGGCTCTTCAGGCCCTACACCCAAACAAGGGCACTGCGTTCATCCACCTCTGGCCTGTCGCCTCCCTACCACTGAGAAGTACATTCCCGCTCAGCCCATCAAAACTTTACATGCTCTGGCCCCCAATGGTGGAACAAACTTCACGACGCCAGGACAGTGAGTCAAACATTAGATCTTTACATACCTAGGATGATAAAGTAATCCCTCTCACCCCCCCTAAAAGATTTAGATGCACTACTGTTCCACTGGATGTCATAAGGTGAATGCACCAATTTGTAAGTCGCTCTGGATAAGAGCATCTGCTAAATGACTTAAATGTAATGTAAATGTAACCCCATCTTAATGGCATTAGATCTTTACATTCTGTTCCCCTGCGTGTAGTAACATTAGATCTTTACATTCTGTTCCCCTGCGTGTAGTAACATTAGATCTTTACATTCTGTTCCCCTGCGTGTAGTAACATTAGATCTTTACATTCTGTTCCCCTGCGTGTAGTAACATTAGATCTTTACATTCTGTTCCCCTGCGTGTAGTAACATTAGATCTTTACATTCTGTTCCCCTGCGTGTAGTAACATTAGATCTTTACATTCTGTTCCCCTGCGTGTAGTAACATTAGATCTTTACATTCTGTTCCCCTGCGTGTAGTAACATTAGATCTTTACATTCTGTTCCCCTGCGTGTAGTAACATTAGATCTTTACATTCTGTTCCCCTGCGTGTAGTAACATTAGATCTTTACATTCTGTTCCCCTGCGTGTAGTAACATTAGATCTTTTACATTCTGTTCCCCTGCGTGTAGTAACATTAGATCTTTACATTCTGTTCCCCTGCGTGTAGTAACATTAGATCTTTACATTCTGTTCGCATGCGTGTAGTAACATTAGATCTTTACATTCTGTTCCCCTGCGTGTAGTAACATTAGATCTTTACATTCTGTTCGCCTGCGTGTAGTAACATTAGGATCTTTACATTCTGTTCCCCTGCGTGTAGTAACATTAGATCTTTACATTCTGTTCCCCTGCGTGTAGTAACATTAGGATCTTTACATTCTGTTCCCCTGCGTGTAGTAACATTAGATCTTTACATTCTGTTCCCCTGCGTGTAGTAACATTAGATCTTTACATTATGTTCCCCTGCGTGTAGTAACATTATATCTTTACATTCTGTTCCCCTGTGTGTAGTAACATTAGATCTTTACATTCTGTTCCCCTGCGTGTAGTAACATTAGATCTTTACATTCTGTTCCCCTGCGTGTAGTAACATTAGATCTTTACATTCTGTTCCCCTGCGTGTAGTAACATTAGATCTTTACATTCTGTTCCCCTGCATGTAGTAACATTAGATCTTTACATTCTGTTCCCCTGCGTGTAGTAACATTAGATCTTTACATCCTGTTCCCCTGTGTGTAGTAACATTAGGATCTTTACATTCTGTTCCCCTGCGTGTAGTAACATTAGATCTTTACATTCTGTTCCCCTGCGTGTAGTAACATTAGATCTTTACATTCTGTTCCCCTGCGTGTAGTAACTCCATCTTAATGGCATTAGATCTTTTACATTCTGTAAAAGTGGAGAAGACATGAGAAACACATCAATTCTGGATCTGACAACAAAAAGCCCACTCTAAAATCTGCAGTTTTGTCACACAACACAATGCCACAGATGTATCTAGTTTTGAGGGAGCGTGCAATTGGCACGCTGACTGCAGGAATTTCCACCACAGCTGTTGCCCGAGAATTGAATGTTAATTTCTCTACAATAAGCCGCCTCCAACATCAGTTTAGAGAATTTGGTGTTGAATATTTATGACTGTCATTAAGCCCTTTTCTCGGGGATAAACTCATTCGGATTGGCTGGGCATGGCTCCCCAGTGGGTTGATCTTTGCCCTCCCATTCTATCGGCCCTGCCCAGTCATATAATATCCATAGGTTAGGGCCTAATTCATTTATTTCAATTGACTGATTTCCTTATTGAACGTTGCGTTTATATTTTGTTCAGTTAATGTAGAAGTGGTTAGCTTCTTCCAAAATCAAGCGTTGCTTGGTAACAGCAGAGAAACCTCTCCTGGATCAACAGCCCTGCTGTCTAATATTTGTTTTGTGCAGCAAACTATGAGTAGCATTTTTTTAGTTACTTATATAACTCAATGAGCTGGGATATCTGGCCTCCAAATAGTTTAGTTACTTATATAACTCTATGAGCTGGGATATCTGGCCTCCAAATAGTTTAGTTACTTATATAACTCAATGAGCTGGGATATCTGGCCTCCAAATAGTTTAGTTACTTATATAACTTTATGAGCTGGGATATCTGGCCTCCAAATAGTTTAGTTACTTATATAACTTTATGAGCTGGGATATCTGGCCTCCAAATAGTTTAGTTACGTATATAACTCTTATGAGCTGGGATATCTGGCCTCCAAATAGTTTAGTTACTTATATAACTCTATGAGCTGGGATATCTGGCCTCCAAATAGTTTAGTTACTTATATAACTCAATGAGCTGGGATATCTGGCCTCCAAATAGTTTAGTTACTTATATAACTTTATGAGCTGGGATATCTGGCCTCCAAATAGTTTAGTTACTTATATTTATGAGCTGGGATATCTGGCCTCCAAATAGTTTAGTTACTTATATAACTCTATGAGCTGGGATATCTGGCCTCCAAATAGTTTAGTTACTTGTAAAACTTTATGAGCTGGGATATCTGGCCTCCAAATAGTTTAGTTACTTATATAACTGTATGAGCTGGGATATCTGGCCTCCAAATAGTTTAGTTACTTGTAAAACTTTATGAGATTTAGAAAGTGACATCGATAAGGGTCATCATAGCTATAACCTGGATTCACCTGGTCAGTCTGTCATGGAAAGAGCAGGTGTTCATAATGTTTTGTCTAGTCAGTGTATATAGTCTTCTGTCCCTGTAAGTTCACATGTGGAACTGCATGACATTTTCTTACTAAAATGGACCAATCCTGGATCGCCCCCTGTATTATCAACCAATCCTGGATCGTCCCCTGTATTATCAACCACTGAAATAGGAGAGACTTTGTCCCCTCTCTGTTTGTCTACTCAACCCAGAGTGAAACCAAAACACCCCATGCAGCCCATGGCAACCTGATGACTCAGAGTCACGTCATAAACAAGTAGAATGACCACCGTGGGGGAAAAAAACTGCTGTTCACCATCTGGGACCATTGAACAGTCTAGATTTACCAGGTTATTACTAAATAAACTGTTCACCATCTGGGACCATTCAACAGTCTAGATTTACCAGGTTATTACTAAATAAACTGTTCACCATCTGGGACCATTCAACAGTCTAGATTTACCAGGTTATTACTAAATAAACTGTTCAGCATCTGGGACCATTCAACAGCCTAGATTTACCAGGTTATTACTAAATAAACTGTTCACCATCTGGGACCATTCAACAGTCTAGATTTACCAGGTTATTACTAAATAAGCTGTTCACCATCTGGGACCATTTTAACAGTCTAGATTTACCAGGTTATTACTTCTAACCAAAAACACTTTTTGGGGTTCTCATGGGCTTACAATGGTTGTTTTGAATATTGCTTGAACAGCCGCTAAGATAATATTTTGGTTCTGATAGTTGCAAAATACCTATTTTGGATGGAGCCGTTGTTAGCTTGAATGCTAAATGCTCACTGACAGGCTTGTAGTAGCAAAGCTAGCCACATAGCATTTTACTGGTTGAAGTTGGAAGTGTTTTATTTAAGTATTGACAGAGTAAAAACTCACCGACGACTAGAAGAAAACTCAAACCCACTGCGTCATACAGCTACAAAGACCATATGTTTACAGAAGCGCATATATTTATATTATTATTATTATTTATTTATATATATTTATACCCTCCAACTACGCGGAGTCAACTCCTTGCTAGTCAGGACAGCCAATACATCTCTGTTGCTATGCAGGAACTTCATTGGCTCCTCTCACCGGTGTAGTCATGGCCCCACCTCCTGCTAGAACCTTTGTGTGCATGCAAATATATATGTGTTGTGACAGGACTGTTCCTTCTCACGTCACCTGACCTCGGGCTGAATCCCTACTCCACGGCGGTCAGTGACTGAAACCCTTTGCCTCCCTACTTTGGAGCAATGAGATTTAACAATAACGTGTTTTGATTTATCTCACTCAGTAACTTTCCATCCGCCTCGTTCTTATCCTCCATTGACCCCAACACACTCAGTAACTTTCCATCCGCCTCGTTCTTATCCTCCATTGACCCCAACACACTCAGTAACTTTCCATCCGCCTCGTTCTTATCCTCCACTGACCCCAACACACTCAGTAACTTTCCATCCGCCTCGTTCTTATCCTCCATTGACCCCAACACATACATTCATTATACATGTAAAGTAATCAATAAGTTCTGGTGTGGTAACACGAATAGTTACATTCAAGCTAGAATCCAACAGTATAAAGCAGTTGATTTGAGACGATTTGTTGTTTTTATTATTGGTTGAACAGTCGCTAAGATAATATTTAGTTTCTGATAGATAAATAAAATAAAATATCTATTTTTGGATGCAGCAGTTGTTAGCTTGTTGTTAGCTTGAATGGTAAGCTCGGCTGGCTAGGCTAATGTTCATTGACAGTCTGGTAGCAAAGCTAGCCACAGAGCATTTTACTGGTGTTTTTAAGTATAAAGCAGTTGAATTGTGAGGATGACACAAACATTTATATTAAGCAGGACATTCAAATGAGCCTTACAATTATAATCCAAAAGTAGTGTGAAATACACTCATATTCAACCTGTAAATGGAGGCTATTTTTGCTGTCAGCCAATGAGAACTCCCCTGAGTTTTCCCCCACGGTGGTGAATTAGTGAATAGACACAGAGCTTAATGTGAGTTTCCTTCAGTAGCATCCTGATCTTGCACTGTAATATTCAGAATACATTGTGAAAAACTACAAATTTCCCCCACAATTTTTGCTCCAGGCAGATATACTACATCCATAACTAGTGGTTTCCTCATTACTAGATATACTACATCCATAACTAGTGGTTTCCTCATTACTAGATATACTACATCCATAACTAGTGGTTTCCTCATTACCAGATATACTACATCCATAACTAGTGGTTTCCTCATTACCAGATATACTACATCCATAACTAGTGGTTTCCTCATTAGCAGGGAGGAGTTTCTGCAACCAAATTGCATGTGCATCGCCCTCGTGCAGTAATTTTAGCTAACACAGAATGGGGCCTACAGTGGGAACATGTATTTGATACACTGCTGATTTTGCAGGTTTTCCTACTTACAAAGCATGTAGAGGTCTGTAATTTTTATCACTTCAACTGTGAGAGACAGATTTAACTATTTGGGTTCAGGTCTGGAGACTGGCCACTCCAGGACCTTGAGATGCTTCTTACGGAGCCACTACTTAGTTGCCCTGGCTGTGTGTTTCGGGTCGTTGTCATGCTGGAAGACCCAGCCATGACCCATCTTCAATGCTCTTACTGAGGGAAGAAGGTTGTTGGCCAAGATCTCGCGATACATGGCCCCATCCATTCTCCCCTCAATACGGTGCAGTCGTCCTGTGCCCTTTGCAGAAAAGCATCCCCAAAGAATGATGTTTCAACCTCCATGCTTCACGGTTGGGATGGTGTTCTTGGGGTTGTACTCGTCCTTCTTCTTCCTCCATACACGGCGAGTGGAGTTTAGACCAAAAAGCTTTATTTTTGTCTCATCAGATCACATGACCTTCTCCCATTCCTCCTCTAGATCATCCAGATGGTCATTGGCAAACTTCAGACGGGCCTGGACATGCGCTGGCTTGAGCAGGGGGACCTTGCGTGCGCTGCAGGATTTTAATCCATGACGGTGTAGTGTGTTACTAGTGGTTTTCTTTGAGACCGTGGTCCCAGCTCTCTTCATTTCATTGACCAGGTCCTGCCGTGTAGTTCTGGGCTGATCCCTCACCTTCCTCATGATCATTGATGCCCCACGAGGTGAGATCTTGCATGGAGCCCCAGACCGAGGGTGATTGACTGTCATCTTGAACTTCTTCCATTTTCTAATAATTGCGCCAACAGTTGTTGCCTTCTCACCAAGCTGCTTGCCTATTGTCCTGTAGCCCATCCCAGCCTTGTGCAGGTCTACAATTTTATCCCTGATGTCCTTACAAAGCTCTCTGGTCTTGGCCATTGTGGAGAGGTTGGAGTCTGTTTGATTGAGTGTGTGGACAGGTGTCTTTTATACAGGTAACGAGTTCAAACAGGTGCCGTTAATACAGGTAATGAGTGGAGAACAGGAGGGCTTCTTAAAGAAAAACTAACAGGTCTGTGAGAGCCGGAATTCTTACTGGTTGGTAGGTGATCAAATACTTATGTCATGCAATAAAATGCAAATTAATTACTTAATGTGATTTTCTGGATTTTTGTTTTAGATTCCGTCTCTCACAGTTGAAGTGTACCTATGATAAAAAATTACAGACCTCTACATGCTTTGTAAGTAGGAAAACCTGCTAAATCGGCAGTGTATCAAATACTTGTTCTCCCCACTGTATATTGGTCTCTAAAAGTAGTCAAGCCTAAGGTTTCTGCAACTGTAATAGTATATTTCTAGCCTAGAATCATCCAATATACTTCAGTGGAAAAAACAAGACTAAATATGGCTATTGTTGCTTAAGACAATTGAAAAAATTAATTAGTTAAATTAATTTGTACACAACATCCTGGGCATCACCTTTCAGCTAAAAATAAACAGTGGATTTCTGGGCCTTTAACCGTCTGTCTGACTTTGTTGTTCACACAGGAGAGAGACGTAACTATCGTGGATCCTCTGGGGAGCCTCAACAACATCATGAAGCAGAGAAGAGACTCTCCACATCAGAACACCTCAAGAATCCCCAACGGAAACCCACAGGGAAGAAACTTCATCGCTGCTCTGACTGTGGGAAGAGTTATTCAAGATCAGATTCACTTAAAGTACATCAGAAAATTCACACTGGCGATAAATCTCACCGCTGCTCTGACTGTGGGAAGAGTTACTCCAGATCAGATTCACTCAAAGTACACCAGAGAATACACACGGCAGAGAAAACGTATAGCTGTGATCAATGTGGGAAGAGTTTTACTTCACCTAGCCAGCTGACTATTCACCAGAGAACACACACAGGAGAGAAACCTTTCCGCTGCTCTGACTGTGGAAAGAGTTTTGTTATCGCAGGAAATTTAAAATCACACCAGAGAACACACACAGGAGAGAAACCTTATAGCTGTAATCAATGTGGGAAGAATTTTGCTTACTCGAGCAGCCTGATAGCACATTTAAAAACACACACATGAGAGAATCTACTGCGTTGACTGTGGGGAGACCTTTTCAAAATCATCTACATTACAATCACACCAGAGAATTCACACAGGACAGAAATCTTATAGTATTTGAATGATGTCACAATGTAGAACCCTAAACGTTTGTCTCCTGTTCTATTGATTTCAGCATGATGTGGATATTAGCCTCATCAGGGGGAAAATCCAGGCTCTGAAATGGAAGAGTACTATTTATGAGATTTAACAAAAAGTGACTAACAAAAGGAGTCGTTACACTTACCACACTTACCACGTTGGCGACCCACTTGAATCAAAATGCAACACTTCAAAATGTAGCGAGCTGTTTTCTACAAATTGTCTTCAAACTAATGATGTACACATTATTCCCAGATTCTGTGTCATATCGATTTTGAGTGATGCCAAGTAAGTGTTGCATTTCTCTTCGTTCTGGGGACTCCTAATTTTAAATGCAACACTCCAACATGTAGCTGGACGGTCTTCTGCAGGTTGTCCTCTAACCAGTGAGGTAAAATATATCTCCCATTTCCATTGGTTTTTAGTTGTGTTAGTTTCAACCTACAACCTGATTTTTATCTGATCGATGTCCGTAATTTATTGCCACTTTGTTAAAACAACAGTGTTTTTGGTGCTCGTCTAAAAAATAATTCCAGGAATATGATTATTATTGTGTTTGTGTATATAGCACATTTTATGTTTCGGTTTTGAATTTATCCCAAACTGTTTCTGCATATTGGTTATTTGATTTGGACGCGTTAAAACTGTGTTTTCACTTTGGGGATGTTTTCCCCCCTAGCGACGTTGAAAGAAAGACCGAAGTTTTTCAACGTTTTTAAAGTATTAAAGACTTTTTTTTCCCCCAACGTTTTTAACTTTAAGTTAATTATTGCCACATATTAACAAAGGGGTATTTCATCCTATATACATTTCATGTAACATTTTAGTAATCATAATTATTTACGCAACCAACTGACAATTTGTTTTACTATCATATTGTTTACTAAAATAAAACTAGATTATATTTCTGGTTGGATATTTGGGTTTTGATATTTCATAATACATAAATGTAATGTAACATTTAGTAATCATAATTATTTATGCAACTAACTTACCATTTATTTTTGTATAATTATATTGTTTACTAACAATGTCGTAAATCAAGCTTATAGTTTGTGCCAGGAGTCATTACATCCTATTCTTACTATTTTAATCAATGTCATTTCCTTAGAATGATTATTAGTCTTTCAGTTTTTGTTATTCTTTAGTTTTTCTATGCTTTTATTATATATATATATATATATATTATTATTATTATTATTCTTTATAATTTTCTATGCATTTTATTATTATATGCTTTTATATATATATATATATATATATATATTATTATTATTCTTTAGTTTTTCTATGCTTTTATTATATATATATATATATATATATATATATATATTATTATTATTATTATTCTTTAGTTTTTCTTTTATGTTCTTTATTTATTCTTTATTTTTTTTCATCCTCATGATTGTTGTAAATATTTCAGTTTTTATTTTCATTTGTTTCGTTTTTTTAATGATTTTTTTTTCTTTTTTTCTTTGAAGCGCATTGATTTGCTTCCATGTCTAAAATGTGCATAAATATGTGTGTAAATAAAGTTTGATTTGATTTGAATCAACAGACTTTTTTGCAAAACCAATGAACAAATATGTGTAAAAGCAACACATCTTGGTCCATCTTAGTATGAAAACAGTAATCAATTCTGTTTTTATGTCAAAATTGTGCAAGTTTATCACTTTCAATCAATCCAGTGCATTTTTGTTTGGATTCAACTACTGAAACAAACAAATGGATCAATCCCACTTTTCCAGCCTGCTGAAGGCGTGGTGGAGTGGTAAACATCACCCCCGGCTCTACCAGGGGCTTGAGATGGTCTCCCACAGCTCTGCTTATGTCATGTTCTGTGGCCTTGCTGTTCCATTTCTTGACTGCCCCTGCAACACAGAAAGAAACACATTTAGTCATATTATATACAACTCTCAAAGTAATGGATATGGAGCATCTATGGCCTCAGTTACACCTGGCACCTAAATGTGACTGCTGTCATCTGATCACTCCAAGCTGCATTAGGTTCAGCACAGAAAGAAACACATTTAGTCATATTATACTGAACAAATAGAAACGCAACATGTAAAGTGTTGGTCCCATGTTTCATGAGCTGAAATAAAAGATCCCAGAAACTTTCCATACGAACAAAAAGCTTCTCTCAAATTTTGTGCACAAATTTGTTTACATTCCTGTTGCATTTCTCCTTTACAAAGACAATCCATCCACCTGACAGGTGTGGCATATCAAGAAGCTGATTAAACAGCATGATCATTACAAAGGTGCACCTTGTGCTGGGGACAATAAAAGGACACTATGCCACAGATGTCTCAAGTTTTGAGGGGTTGTACAATTGGCATGCTGACTGTAGGAATGTCCACCAGAGCTGTTGTCAGATAATTTAATGTTCATGTCTCTACCATAAGCCGCCTCCAACTTCGTTTTAGAGAATTTGGCAGTACATCCAACTGGCCTCACAATCACAGACCACTTGCATTGCGCCGTGTGGTATATTCTAGAATTCATCCATGATGTCATAATGACAGTTTAACCAGGTTTATAGGATATATGGTATATTCTAGAACTCATCCATGATGTCATAATGACAGTGCGTCGTGTGGGCAAGCGGTTGTGAACAGAGTGCCCCATGGTGGCGGTGGGGTTATGGTATGTGCAGGCTTAAGCTAAGGACAACGAAACACAATTGCATTTTATCGATGGCAATTTGAATGCACAGAGATACCGTGACTAGATCTTGAGGCCCATTGTCGTGCCATTCATCTGCCGCCATCACCTCATGTTTCAGTATGATAACGCACAGCCCCATGTTGCAAGGATCTGTACACAATTCCTGGAAGCTGAAGAGGTCCCCGTTCTTCCAAGGCCTGCATAATCACCCGACATGTCACCCATTGAGCATGTTTGGGATGCTCTGGATGGACGTGTGCAACATTATGTTCCAGTTCCCACCAATATTCAGCAACTTCCCACAGCTATTGAAGAGGAGTGGGACAACATTCCACAGGCCACAATCAACAACCTGATCAACTCTATGGGAAGGACATGTGTAGTGCTGCATGAGGTAAATGGTCACCAGATACTGACTGGTTTTCTGATCCACACCCAACTGTTTTTTAGGGTATCTGTGACCAACAGATGCATATCTGTAGTCCCAGTCATGTGAAACCTATAGATTAGAGCCTAATGTGAATGAATGCATTTATTGAACTTGGCTGATTTCCTTCTATGAACTGTAACTCAGTAAAATCTTTGAAATTGTTGCATGTTGTATTTTCTATTTTTGTTCAGATGTATTTTTGTTTGTTTGACCTGTTTTTGTATTGATGTTTCTTTGTATTCTTCTTCTTCTTTTTTTATTTCTGTATTCTTCATTGTAATTTTGTATTTCTATTGCAAGATAAATCAATGTTAGAGTTTACATAAAATGGCGATAAATGGATGTTGCATGAGTTTTTTAAATTTTATTTATTTGGGGCTTCTTCTAACCCAATGCTTTCTACTACAGATAATAATATGATTCGGTATCTTTAGGCCTACAGAATAAACTGTCTGTCAGATTTCCAGTCTTCAAGAATAGGAAGTATTTGTATTTATTATGGATCCCCGTTAGTTCCTGCCAAGGCAGCAGCTACTCTACCTGGGGTTTATTATGGATCCTCATTAGTTCCTGCCAAGGCAGCAGCTACTCTACCTGGGGTTTATTATGGATCCCCATTAGTTCCTGCCAAGGCAGCAGCTACTCTACCTGGGGTTTATTATGGATCCCCATTAGTTCCTGCCAAGGCAGCAGCTACTCTACCTGGGGTTTATTATGGATCCCCATTAGTTCCTGCCAAGGCAGCAGCTACTCTTCCTGGGGTTTATTATGGATCTCTACCTGCCAAGGCAGCAGCTACTCTACCTGGGGTTTATTATGGATCCCCATTAGTTCCTGTGCCTGATCCCCAAGTGCAGCAACTACTCTACCTGGGGTTTATTATGGATCCCCATTAGTGCCTGCCAAGGCAGCAACTACTCTACCTGGGGTTTATTATGGATCCCCATTAGTGCCTGCCAAGGCAGCAGCTACTCTTCCTGGGGTTTATTATGGATCCCCATTAGTGCCTGCCAAGGCAGCAACTACTCTTCCTGAGGTTCAGTAAAACTAAGGAGTTATACAATTTTAAAATATTACAATACATTCACAACAGATTTCACAACACAGGCCCCTAATCCACTACCACATATCTACAGTGCTAAATCCATGTGTACGTGTGTGTACAGTGCTTATGTTATTCTGTGTGTGTATGCATGTGTCTTGTGTTTGTGTTGCTTCACAGCCCCTGTTGTTCCATAATATGTATTGGTACCCCCTGGTACCCCCTGTATATAGCCTCCACATTGACTCTGTACTGGTACCCCATGTATATAGCCTCCACGTTGACTCTGTACCGGTACCCCCTGTATATAGCATCCACATTGACTCTGTACTGGTACCCCCTGTATATAGCCTCCACATTGACTCTGTACTGGTACCACACTCAGTTCACAAGATGGTGTTTTCCTTTTTTATCCCTTACTGAGGATCACCCCGCCCAGGGGGATGTCCCTTAACTTTAATACCATATAAGGTCATAATTAATAGTTGCTAATACAAAGATGTTTCTGCTTGGCGGAGTTCAGTTTATTGTTATTTGAGGTTAGTTTCCCAATCCTTCTTCCTCTTATTGCTGTCATGTGCTAGGCAGAAGTGAGACAGGAACATAGTTTAAACAGGAACTGAAAGTATAGTTCCAACACACAGACCCCTGACTTTTGTACAGTTGACCTCTTCATGCACTTACAAAGTGTCTACCACTGATTCTTCAAAGGAAGTGATTCCCAAACCTTCCATAACAAAGCCATCACCTACAGAGATATGAACCTAGAGAAGAGCCCCCTAAGCAAGCTGGTCCTGGGGCTCTGTTCACAAACACAAACAGACCCCACAGAGCACCAGGACAGCAACACAATTAGACCCAATCAAACCATGAGAAACAAAAAGATAATTACTTGAAATATTGGAAAGAATTAACAAAAAACTGAGAACTAGAATGCTATTTGGTCCTAAACAAAGAGTACACAGTGGCAGAATACGTGACCACTGTGACTGACACAAAATTAAGGAAAGCTTTGACTATGTACAGACTCAGTGAGCATAGCCTTGCTATTAAGAAAGGCCGCCGAAGGCAGACCTGGCTTTCAAGAGAAGACAGGCTATGTGCACACTGCCCAAAAAATGAGGTGGAAACTGAGCTGCAGCTCCTAACCTCGTGCCAAATGTATGACCATATTAGAGACACATATTTCCCTCAGATTACACAGACCCACAAAGAATTTGAAAAACAAATCCAATTTTGAAAAACTTGCATATCTATTGGGTGAAATACCAGTGTGCATCACAGCAGCAAGATGTGTGACCTGTTGCCACAAGGAAAGGACAACCAGTGAAGAACAAACACCATTGTAAATACAATCCATATCTATTGGGTGAAATACCAGTGTGCATCACAGCAGCAAGATGTGTGACCTGTTGCCAGGACAACCAGTGAAGAACAAACATCGTTGTAAATACCACCTGTTTATGTTTATTTATTTTCCCTTTTGCACTTTAACTATTTGCACATCATTACAACACTGAATATAGACATAATATGACATTTGAAATGTCTTTATTCTTTTGGGAGTGTAATTTGTTGATGTTCATTTGTTATTGTTTATTTCACTTTTGTTTATCTACTTCACTTGCTTTGGCAATATGTTTCTCATGCCAATAAAGCCCCTTAAATTTAAATTGAGATGGTCAAATAGAGAGGGAGAGAAAAGGTCAAAGAGAGAAGGAGAGAGAGGGAGAGAGAAATTAAAATTAAATAAAACCAATCGTTGAAATTGTTTTAACTTGCAGTCAGAAAATAAAATAAAACATTCCCTCAACTGCGTTTCCCACTCCAGTCAGCAGAGGGCGCTGTGAGTCTTTCAGGCCAGTCTGCCAGAATGTGACGTGGTCGTGAACTGGACTCTTCTTTAAACAACAACAGCTAGTCGGTCGTCACTAGTTACCACAGTCACAAAGTCATAATTGTGGCTAAACCTCGCCCAATTCTCAATTCTCCAACTTCTCTTATTAAATTCAGATTTTTAAACCTAACATAATGCCTAACCTTAAATGAAGACAAAAAAAATGTAATGTTTGTTTTCATATATTGTTTTTACGATAGCCTATGTCGATTTTGTGGCTGTAGTAACTAGTGACAAGCCAACTAGTCAGCCATGTTCTTTTATAGTTACATGATAATGGTCAGCCACCTCGGTAGCTTGCTAGCTGAAACATTGAAGCTCTTTAGACTCGTTCATGTATATTATCCACAGTGTTTTAAACTCACTTCTGTCGTCTAGCTAGTTATCCCATTTGATTTCATATTGACATTGTTGTTATTAGTCAGCTAGCTGGCTGGTTTAGTTCACTAGCCTAGATAGCTAACTGTTAGCTAACATCTCCGACCATGAGTTCACTGAGCTACTCTCCTCCTGATAAAGAAGAGGAGGTCTGCTGGACGGAGAAAGGGGGTCTGTGGCTGAACGTTGTTGTGAAAGAAGAAGAGGAAGAGGAGGATGTCACAGTAACAAAAGTAGAGGATGAGGATGTTGCAGTGAAAGAAGAAGAGGACGAGAAAGAGGAGGATTCCGATTTTGGAGAGGAGGGAGAGATAACTGGTATATTGGAAGAAGAGGAGGAGGAGGATCTGATTAACCCCAGTAAGTAATTTACTGTCTTAAAACAGAAGCAAAATGCAGTTGTTGAACTAAAGGGCAAAGTCACACGGTAAAGGAGTCCCACTATCAAATCGGCCATTTTTTCTTGTTGTTGTTGTTGTTATTACAATCAGGGCCAAGTCTTGGTCTTTGGTGTCAGAAGTGATCGGACCTCGCATCCACGACAGTGCGTGTGCTTGGTCAGTGAGCGCGTTCCTGTAAGACGTAGAGCCGCAAGCTAGCGCGAGGAGGACGACGCGCTCTTTCAAAGGAGGGAGTAGTGTAACGTTGCTGCCTTTCGAAGGGGGGGTCACAATTTGACAACTGAAAAAGGGGGAAGGGAGAAAATGTTGAATTGCACAGCCATCTAACCCTACACCATCACCCAAAACCCATCTAACCCTACACCATCACCCAAAATCCATCTAACCCTACACCATCCCCCAAAACCCATCTACACCATCCCCCAAAACCCATCACCCAATCCCAATAAATTAACCTTTTTATTTATGTATTATTTATTTAACCTTTATTTAACAAGTCAGTTAAGAACAAGTTATTATTTACAATGACTGCCACAATTGTGCGCCGCCCTATGGTACTCTCGATCACGGCTGGTTGTGATACAACCTGGAATCGACCCAGGGTCTGTAGGGACACCTCTAGCACTGAGATTCAGTGTCTTAGACCGCTGCACCACTTGGGAGCCAACCCATACCACTACTTTGGCCCTATAGGATCCTACACCAGGCCATCCCACTACTTTGGCCCTAAAGGATCCTACACCACCCCACTACTTTGGCCCTATAGGATCCTACACCAGGCCACTACCACTACTTTGGCCCTATAATATCCTACACCATCCCATCCCACTACTTTGGCCCTATAGGATCCTACACCATCCCACTACTTTGGCCCTATAGGATCCTACACCATCCCACTACTTTGGCCCTATAGGGTCCTACACCATCCCACTACCACTACTTTGGCCCTATAGGATCCTACACCAACCCATACCACTACTTTGGCCCTAAAGGATCCTACACCATCCCACTACTTTGGCCCTATAGGATCCTACACCAGCCCATCCCACTACTTTGGCCCTATAGGATCCTACACCAGCCCATCCCACTACTTTGGCCCTATAGGATCCTACACCATCCCACTACTTTGGCCCTATAGGATCCTACACCATCCCATCCCACTACTTTGGCCCTATAGGATCCTACACCAGCCCATCCCACTACTTTGGTCCTATAGGATCCTACACCATCCCACTACTTTAACCCTAAAGGATCCAACACCATCCCATCCCACTACTTTGGTCCTATAGGATCCTACACCATCCCACTACTTTAACCCTAAAGGATCCTACACCATCCCACTACTTTAACCCTAAAGGATCCTACACCATCCCACTACTTTAACCCTAAAGGATCCAACACCATCCCACTACTTTAACCCTATAGGATCCTACACCATCCCACTACTTTAACCCTAAAGGATCCTACACCATCCCACTACTTTAACCCTAAAGGATCCTACACCATCCCACTACTTTAACCCTAAAGGATCCAACACCATCCCATACCACTACTTTAACCCTAAAGGATCCTACACCAGCCCACTACTTTAACCCTAAAGGATCCAACACCATCCCATACCACTACTTTAACCCTAAAGGATCCTACACCAGCCCACTACTTTAACCCTAAAGGATCCTACACCATCCCACTACTTTAACCCTAAAGGATCCAACACCATCCCATACCACTACTTTAACCCAATAGGATCCTACAACATCCCATCCCACTACTTTAACCCTAAAGGATCCTACACCATCCCACTACTTTAACCTTATAGGGTCCTACACCATCCCACTACTTTAACCCTAAAGGATCCAACACCATCCCATCCCACTACTTTAACCCTAAAGGATCCTACACCATCCCACTACTTTAACCCTAAAGGATCCTACACCATCCCACTACTTTAACCCTAAAGGATCCTACACCATCCCACTACTTTAACCCTAAAGGATCCTACACCATCCCACTACTTTAACCCTAAAGGATCCTACACCATCCCACTACTTTAACCCTAAAGGATCCTACACCATCCCACTACTTTAACCCTAAAGGATCCTACACCATCCCACTACTTTAACCCTAAAGGATCCAACACCATCCCACTACTCTGGCCCTATAAAGGATCCTACACCATCCCACTACTTTAACCCTAAAGGATCCAACACCATCCCACTACTTTAACCCTAAAGGATCCTACACCATCCCACTACTTTAACCCTAAAGGATCCAACACCATCCCACTACTTTAACCCTAAATGATCCTACACCATCCCACTACTTTAACCCTAAAGGATCCTACACCATCCCATCCCACTACTTTAACCCTATAGGATCCTACACCAGCCCATACCACTACTTTAACCCCAAAGGATCCAACACCATCCCACTACTTTAACCCTGAAGGATCCTACACCATCCCACTACTTTAACCATAAAGGATCCTACACCATCCCACTACTTTAACCCTAAAGGATCCTACACCATCCCACTACTTTAACCCTAAAGGATCCAACACCACCCCACTACTTTAACCCTAAAGGATCCAACACCATCCCACTACTTTGGCCCTATAGGATCCTACACCATCCCACTACTTTAACCCTAAAGGATCCTACACCATCCCATCCCACTACTTTAACCCTATAGGATCCTACACCAGCCCATACCACTACTTTAACCCTAAAGGATCCAACACCATCCCACTACTTTAACCCTGAAGGATCCTACACCATCCCACTACTTTAACCATAAAGGATCCTACACCATCCCACTATTTTAACCCTAAAGGATCCAACACCATCCCACTACTTTAACCCTAAAGGATCCTACACCATACCACTACTTTAACCCTAAAGGATCCAACACCATCCCATACCACTACTTTAACCCTAAAGGATCCTACACCATCCCACTGCTTTAACCCTAAAGGTTCCAACACCATCCCACTACTTTAACCCTAAAGGATCCTACACCATCCCACTACTTTAACCCTAAAGGATCCAACACCATCCCACTACTTTAACCCTATAGGATCCTACACCATCCCACTACTTTAACCCTAAAGGATCCTACACCATCCCACTACTTTAACCCTAAAGGATCCTACACCATCCCACTACTTTAACCCTAAAGGATCCAACACCATCCCATACCACTACTTTAACCCTAAAGGATCCTACACCAGCCCACTACTTTAACCCTAAAGGATCCTACACCATCCCACTACTTTAACCCTAAAGGATCCTACACCATCCCACTACTTTAACCCTAAAGGATCCAACACCATCCCACTACTTTGGCCCTAAAGGATCCTACACCATCCCACTACTTTAACCCCATAGGATCCTACACCATCCCATCCCACTACTTTAACCCTATAGGATCCTACACCAGCCCATACCACTACTTTAACCCTAAAGGATCCTACACCATCCCACTACTTTAACCCTAAAGGATCCAACACCATCCCACTACTTTAACCCTAAAGGATCCAACACCATCCCACTACTTTAACCCTATAGGATCCTACACCATCTCACTACTTTAACCCTAAAGGATCCTACACCATCCCACTACTCTGGCCCTATAAAGGATCCTACACCATCCCACTACTTTAACCCTAAAGGATCCAACACCATCCCACTACTTTAACCCTATAGGATCCTACACCATCCCACTACTTTAACCCTAAAGGATCCTACACCATCCCACTACTTTAACCCTAAAGGATCCTACACCATCCCACTACTTTAACCCTAAAGGATCCAACACCATCCCATACCACTACTTTAACCCTAAAGGATCCTACACCAGCCCACTACTTTAACCCTAAAGGATCCAACACCATCCCATACCACTACTTTAACCCAATAGGATCCTACACCATCCCATCCCACTACTTTAACCCTAAAGGATCCTACACCATCCCACTACTTTAACCCTAAAGGATCCAACACCATCCCACTACTCTGGCCCTATAAAGGATCCTACACCATCCCACTACTTTAACCCTAAAGGATCCAACACCATCCCACTACTTTAACCCTAAAGGATCCTACACCATCCCACTACTTTAACCCTAAAGGATCCTACACCATCCCACTACTTTAACCCTAAAGTATCCTACACCATCCCACTACTTTAACCTTATAGGGTCCTACACCATCCCACTACTTTAACCCTAAAGGATCCAACACCATCCCATCCCACTACTTTAACCCTAAAGGATCCTACACCATCCCACTACTTTAACCCTAAAGGATCCTACACCATCCCACTACTTTAACCCTAAAGGATCCTACACCATCCCATCCCACTACTTTAACCCTAAAGGATCCAACACCATCCCACTACTTTAACCCTAAAGGATCCTACACCATCCCATCCCACTACTTTAACCCTAAAGGATCCTACACCATCCCATCCCACTACTTTAACCCTAAAGGATCCTACACCATCTCACTACTTTAACCCTAAAGGATCCTACACCATCCCACTACTTTAACCCTAAAGGATCCTACACCATCCCACTACTTTAACCCTAAAGGATCCTACACCATCCCACTACTTTAACCCTAAAGGATCCAACACCATCCCACTACTCTGGCCCTATAAAGGATCCTACACCATCCCACTACTTTAACCCTAAAGGATCCAACACCATCCCACTACTTTAACCTAAAGGATCCTACACCATCCCACTACTTTAACCCTAAAGGATCCAACACCATCCCACTACTTTAACCCTAAATGATCCTACACCATCCCACTACTTTAACCCTAAAGGATCCTACACCATCCCATCCCACTACTTTAACCCTATAGGATCCTACACCAGCCCATACCACTACTTTAACCCCAAAGGATCCAACACCATCCCACTACTTTAACCCTGAAGGATCCTACACCATCCCACTACTTTAACCATAAAGGATCCTACACCATCCCACTACTTTAACCCTAAAGGATCCTACACCATCCCACTACTTTAACCCTAAAGGATCCAACACCACCCCACTACTTTAACCCTAAAGGATCCAACACCATCCCACTACTTTGGCCCTATAGGATCCTACACCATCCCACTACTTTAACCCTAAAGGATCCTACACCATCCCATCCCACTACTTTAACCCTATAGGATCCTACACCAGCCCATACCACTACTTTAACCCTAAAGGATCCAACACCATCCCACTACTTTAACCCTGAAGGATCCTACACCATCCCACTACTTTAACCATAAAGGATCCTACACCATCCCACTATTTTAACCCTAAAGGATCCAACACCATCCCACTACTTTAACCCTAAAGGATCCTACACCATACCACTACTTTAACCCTAAAGGATCCAACACCATCCCATACCACTACTTTAACCCTAAAGGATCCTACACCATCCCACTGCTTTAACCCTAAAGGTTCCAACACCATCCCACTACTTTAACCCTAAAGGATCCTACACCATCCCACTACTTTAACCCTAAAGGATCCAACACCATCCCACTACTTTAACCCTATAGGATCCTACACCATCCCACTACTTTAACCCTAAAGGATCCTACACCATCCCACTACTTTAACCCTAAAGGATCCTACACCATCCCACTACTTTAACCCTAAAGGATCCAACACCATCCCATACCACTACTTTAACCCTAAAGGATCCTACACCAGCCCACTACTTTAACCCTAAAGGATCCTACACCATCCCACTACTTTAACCCTAAAGGATCCTACACCATCCCACTACTTTAACCCTAAAGGATCCTACACCATCCCACTACTTTGGCCCTAAAGGATCCTACACCATCCCACTACTTTATAGGATCCTACACCATCCCATCCCACTACTTTAACCCTAAAGGATCCTACACCAGCCCATACCACTACTTTAACCCTAAAGGATCCTACACCATCCCACTACTTTAACCCTAAAGGATCCAACACCATCCCACTACTTTAACCCTAAAGGATCCAACACCATCCCACTACTTTAACCTATAGGATCCTACACCATCTCACTACTTTAACCCTAAAGGATCTACACCACACTGGCCCTATAAAGGATCCTACACCATCCCACTACTTTAACCCTAAAGGATCCAACACCATCCCACTACTTTAACCCTATAGGATCCTACACCATCCCACTACTTTAACCCTAAAGGATCCTACACCATCCCACTACTTTAACCCTAAAGGATCCTACACCATCCCACTACTTTAACCCTAAAGGATCCAACACCATCCCATACCACTACTTTAACCCTAAAGGATCCTACACCAGCCCACTACTTTAACCCTAAAGGATCCAACACCATCCCATACCACTACTTTAACCCAATAGGATCCTACACCATCCCATCCCACTACTTTAACCCTAAAGGATCCTACACCATCCCACTACTTTAACCCTAAAGGATCCAACACCATCCCACTACTCTGGCCCTATAAAGGATCCTACACCATCCCACTACTTTAACCCTAAAGGATCCAACACCATCCCACTACTTTAACCCTAAAGGATCCTACACCATCCCACTACTTTAACCCTAAAGGATCCTACACCATCCCACTACTTTAACCCTAAAGTATCCTACACCATCCCACTACTTTAACCTTATAGGGTCCTACACCATCCCACTACTTTAACCCTAAAGGATCCAACACCATCCCATCCCACTACTTTAACCCTAAAGGATCCTACACCATCCCACTACTTTAACCCTAAAGGATCCTACACCATCCCACTACTTTAACCCTAAAGGATCCTACACCATCCCATCCCACTACTTTAACCCTAAAGGATCCAACACCATCCCACTACTTTAACCCTAAAGGATCCTACACCATCCCATCCCACTACTTTAACCCTAAAGGATCCTACACCATCCCATCCCACTACTTTAACCCTAAAGGATCCTACACCATCTCACTACCTAAAGGATCCAACACCATCCCACTACTTTAACCCTAAAGGATCCTACACCATCCCACTACTTTAACCTAAAGGATCCTACACCATCCCACTACTTTAACCCTAAAGGATCCAACACCATCCCCACTTTAACCCTACTTTAACCCTAAAGGATCCTACACACCATCTCACTACGTTAACCCTAAAGGATCCATCACCATCCCACTACTTTAACCCTAAAGGATCCTACACCATCCCACTACTTTAACCCTAAAGGATCCAACACCATCCCACTACTTTAACCCTAAAGGATCCTACACCATCCCACTACTTTAACCTAAAGGATCCTACACCATCCCACTACTTTAACCCTAAAGGATCCTACACCAACACCATCCCACTACTTTAACCCCATCCCACTACTTTAACCCTAAAGGATCCTACACCATCCCACTACTTTAACCCTAAAGGATCCTACACCACCCCACTACTTTAACCCTAAAGGATCCTACACCACCCCACTACTTTAACCCTAAAGGATCCTACACCATCCCACTACTTTAACCCTAAAGGATCCTACACCATCCCACTACTTTAACCTAAAGGATCCTACACCATCCCACTACTTTAACCCTAAAGGATCCTACACCATCCCATCCCACTACTTTAACCCTAAAGGATCCAACACCATCCCACTACTTTAACCCTAAAGGATCCTACACCATCCCATCCCACTACTTTAACCCTAAAGGATCCTACACCATCCCATCCCACTACTTTAACCCTAAAGGATCCTACACCATCTCACTACTTTAACCCTAAAGGATCCAACACCATCCCACTACTTTAACCCTAAAGGATCCTACACCATCCCACTACTTTAACCCTAAAGGATCCTACACCATCCCACTACTTTAACCCTAAAGGATCCAACACCATCCCACTACTTTAACCCTAAAGGATCCAACACCAACCCACTACTTTAACCCTATAGGATCCTACACCATCTCACTACGTTAACCCTAAAGGATCCATCACCATCCCACTACTTTAACCCTAAAGGATCCTACACCATCCCACTACTTTAACCCTGAAGGATCCTACACCATCCCACTACTTTAACCCTAAAGGATCCTACACCATCCCACTACTTTAACCCTAAAGGATCCAACACCAACCCACTACTTTAACCCTAAAGGATCCAACACCAACCCACTACTTTAACCCTAAAGGATCCTACACCAGCCCATCTACCTGGGAGGATGGAACCCCGTCTCTCCAAACAATAAATAAAGTTTAGGGAAAAGAGCATCTTTCAGCTGTCCTTTTGCATTTATTTATGGAAAGAAGAATGGATTGCCCGGACGTCAAGTGAATGTCTCAATCTGACTTGAGAGTACTGACTGACTTAAACACGGTGTTCTCAGGTATATTGCTACAATCAATTGAAATTGATGTGGTCCTACTCTTTCTAAGTCAAATGAAAACGCTACCAGTTCGCTAAATTACTCCTGCGTAAGTCCATTGTCATTATTACATTCACACTGTTTTCTATCACCAGGTTCTTAAATGTTGTGAAAACGGGTTCATCATATTGATCACAAATACCTCGGTTTACAGCCTGGTCTCACAGACTAGACGTAACATAGTAAAAATACATTCGGGACACTTATTAAATACTGAACAAAAATATAAAGGTAACTTGCAAGAATTTCACCGATTTTACTGACGGCCACACCCGGACGATGTTGGGCCAATTGTGCGTCGCCCTACAGTTCATATAAAAAAATCAGTCAATTGAAATAAATTCATTAGGCCATAATCTAGGGATTTCACTTGACTGGGCAGGCGTGCAGCCAATCAGAATACGTTTTCCCCCCACAAAATGTCTTTATTACAGACAGAAAAAGTTCAGTTTCATCGGGTGGCTGGTCTCAGACGAATGTGGAGGTCCTGGGCTGGTGTGATTACATGTGGTCTGTGGTTTCATCAGTTGTCTGGGTGGCTGGTCTCAGACGAATGTGGAGGTCCTGGGTCTGTGGTTGTGAAGCATGGTGGAAATTCTACCAAATTCGCTAAAATGACGTTGGAAGCGGCTTATGGTAGAGAAATTAACATTAGATTCTCTGGCAACAGCTCTGGTGGGCATACAGTATATATTTAACCAGTTATTCATATCAATGTATTTTGGTTTTATTCTTTTTTTGTCATTTAGCAGACGCTCTTATGCATTTACAGGAGCACCATCTGGGACCATTCAACAGTCTAGATTTACCAGGTTATTACTAAATAAACTGTTCACCATCTGGGACCATTCAACAGTCTAGATTTACCAGGTTATTACTTCTAAATAAACTGTTCACCATCTGGGACCATTCAACAGTCTAGATTTACCAGGTTATTACTTCTAAATAAACTGGTCACCATCTGGGACCATTCAACAGCCTAGATTTACCAGGTTTGTACTTCTAACCAAAAACACTATTTGGGGTTCTCAAAATGCTTACAATTGTTGTTTTGATTATTGCTTGAACAGTCTATAAGATAATTGTTAGCAAAATACCTGTTTTGGATGCAGCACTTGTTAGCTTGAATGCTAAATACTCACTATCAGGCTGATGGAAAAGCTAGCCACAGAGCATTTTACTGGTTAGTATTTTTTTTAAGTCTAAAGCGGTTTATTTGAGACGATGGCACAAACGTTATATTAAGCAGGTGATTCAAACAAGCCTTACAATTATAATCCAAAAGTAGTGTGAACTGCACTCATAAGCAACCTGTTAATGGAGGCTGTTTTTTCTGTCAACCTATGAGAACTGGGTGGAACGGTAGCATCCCAACCAGCCAATGGCAAGTGAAAGTACAGGGTGCCAAATTCAAAACAACAAGAATCTCATAATTAAAATTCCTCAAGCATTTTCCTCAAGTATTTACACCATTTTAAAGATAAAATTCTCGTTAATCCAGCCACAGTGTGTGATTTCAAAAAGGCTTTACAGCGAAAGCACCACCAAGTCACAGAAAAACACAGCCAAAGCAGAAATATAGATCAAATGAATCACTAACCTTTGATGATCTTCATCAGATGACACTCATAGGACTTCATGTTACACAATACATGTATGTTTTGCTCGATAAAGTACATATTTATATCCAAAAATCTTATTTTACATTGGCGTGTTATGTTCAGTATTTCCAAAACATGCGACGATTTTGCAGAGAGCCACATCAATTCACAGAAATACTCATTGCCAAGTCAAAAAAACACAGCCATTTTCCAGCCAAAGATACATGTATGTTTTGTTCGATAATGTGCATATTTATATCCAAACATCTCAGTTTACATTGGCGCGTTAAGTGCAGTAATGTTTTGATTCCAAAACATCCGGTGATTTTTGCAGAAATACTCATAATAAACATTGATAAAAGATACAACTGTTATACATGGAACTTTAGATAAACTTCTCCTTAATGGAACCACTGTGTCAGATTTTTTTTTACTTTACGGAAAAAGCATACCATGCAATAATCTGAGTACGGCGCTCAGAGACTAAAACAGCCAAGCAGATATCTGCCATGTTGTGCAGTCAACATTAGTCAGAAATAGCATTATAAATATTCACTTACGTTTGATGATCTTCATCAGAATGCACTCCCAGGAATCCCAGTTCCACAATAAATGTTTGGTTTGTTTGATAAAGTTCATAATTTATGTCCAAATACCCCCTTTTGTTAGGGCGTTTGGTAAACAAATCCAAACGCGTGTGCAAGTCCACCCGAAAGGTCGGACAAAAAGTTCAAAAAGTTCTGTTACAGTCCGTAGAAAGATGTCAAACGATGTATAGAATCAATCAATCTTTAGGATGTTTTTAACATCCATCTTCAATAATGTTCCAACCGGAGAATTCTTTTGTCTGTAGAAAAGCAATGGAACGCGAGGTAACTCTCACATGACCGCGCGTCATGAGCCCAAGGTACTCTGCCAGACACCTGACTCATTCCCCTCTCATTCAGCCCCCCTTCACAGTAGAAGCCTCAAACAAGGTTCTAAAGACTGTTGACATCTAGTGGAAGCCTTAGGAAGTGCAAGATGACCAATATCCCACTGTATCTTCAATAGGGGCTGAGTTGGAAAACCTACAAGCCTCAGATTTCCCACTTCCTGGTTGAATTTTTCTTAGGTTTTCGCCTGCCATATGAGTTCTGTTATACTCACAGACATCTTTCAAACGGTTTTAGTTACTTCAGAGTGTTTTCTAGCCCAAATATACAAATTATATGCATATTCTAGCTTTTATGTCTGAGTAGCAGGCAGTTTACTCTGGGCACCTTATTCTTCCAAGCTACTCAATACTGCCCCCCATGTCACCAAGAAGTTAAAGTGAGTTTCCTTGAGTAGCACACCCGATCTTGCTCTAAAAGTCTGTGGTAATATTCAGAATACATTGTGAAAAAACTACAATCTCGCCAATTTCTTTGCTATACGCAGATATACTACATCCATAACTAAAGGTTTCTGCATTCTCAGGGAGGAGTTTCTGCAACCAAATTGCGTGCGCATTGCACTCGTGCTGAAAGTTTAGCAAACACAGAAAGGGGCCAATATTGATGAAGTGGTCTGCTACACTGCTTTGAGTTTCTGTAATAATAATAATAATATTTTTTAGCCTAGAATCATGAATGTTACTTCTGAAGTGAGAGGAAAAATAAGACAGTATTACTGTTGTTGAACCGACTGTCATATATTTTTATATTATATATTTATATAATATAATATATTTATATTATATAATATATTTTCATTACAGATGTAAATTGTTGTACTTACAACAAGGGGCATCACCTTTCAGCTAAAATAAACAGTGGCCCTTTAATCATCTGTCTGACTTTGTTGTTCACACAGGAGAGAGACGTGACTATTGTGGATCCTCTGGGGAGCCTCAACAACAGCATGATGCTGACGAGGCAGAGGAGAGTCTCTCCACATCAGAACACCTCAAGAAACACCAGCGGAAACCCACAGGGAAGAAACTTCACCACTGCTCTGACTGTGGGAAGAGTTATTCCAGATCAGATTCACTAAAAGTACACCAGAGAATTCACACTGGAGAGACATCTCACTGCTGCTCTGACTGTGGGAAGAGGTTTACCTCTTCAGCAGACCTTAAAAGACATCAGAGAATCCATACAGGAGAGAAACCTTATAGCTGTGATCAATGTGGAAAGAGTTTTAATGTTCCAAGCAGCCTAAAAACACACCAGAGAACACACACAGGGGAGAAACCTTATAGCTGCGCTGACTGTGGGAAGAGTTTCTCAAAATTATATACATTACAATCACACCAGAGAATTCACACTGGAGAGAAACTTTATAGCTGCTCTGACTGTGGGAAGAGTTTTTCAAAATTATATACATTACAATTACACCAGAGAATTCACACTGAGAGAAACTTTTTAGCTGTGATCAATGTGGGAAAAGGTTTACTCACTCAAGCTGCCTGAAGGTACATCAGAGAACACACACAGGAGAGAAACCTTATAGCTGTGATCAGTGTGAGAAGAAATTTGTTACATCTAGCAGTCTGACTATACACCGGAGATCTCACACAGGAGAGAAACCTTATAGCTGTGATCAATGTGTGAAAAGTTTTACTTCATCTAGCCATCTGACTATTCACCAGCGGACACACAAGAGAGAAACCTCATAGCTGTAATCAAAGTGGGAAGAGTTTTATCCAAACATCCTGATATAACACCAGAGAACACACACAGGAGAGAATTCTTATAGCTGTGATCAATGTGGAAAGAGATATGCTGGTAAAGTTTTGAAAATACATACATGAAGTTGTTTCATGATATCAATAAAATGTCACAATGTTTTTAACATTGTAGTAGGAGTATTTTAATGATGTCACAATGTAAAATGTTATAACATTGTAGTAGGAGTATTTTAATGATGTCACAATGTAGAATGTTTTAACATTGTAGTAGGAGTATTTTAATGATGTCACAATGTAGAATCGTAAACGTTTGACCCCCTGTTCTATTGATTTCAGCGTGATATAGATATTAGCCTCGGGATGAATCCAGGCCTCATCAGGGGAAATAATGAGTACTATTTATTTGATTAACAAAAAAGTGATTAACAAGAAAAAAGAGTTGTTACACTTGGCGCCCCATTTGAATGAGAATGCAGCACTTCAAAATGTAGCTAGCTGTTTTCTGCAGGTTGTCCTCTAACCAGTGGAGGTAAAAGATATCTCCCATTTCCATGTGTTTTTTTTTTTTTAGTTGTGTTAGATTCAACAGCACATACAACCTGATTTTCCCCTAATAGATGTATTGCCAGTTGTCAAAACAACAGCGTAATTAATATACTTACTTACTGACTTTATTGTCCCCATGGGGAAATTTACACATTTAAAGTGGCGTTTAAATACAAAACAAGATTGACAATACAACTTTCATAACAGTTACGTACCTATAATAATAGTAAGAAATACAACTTTTTTTTTTAAGAAGAAGAAAAGACTAGCCTGCTGGCCTGACAGGGTCAATGGGAACATTCGCCCGAGCTATTTAGGAGGGATATCACACCTGGCATAAATTATTGTCTCGTTCTGTTTTTCCTGCTGAGGCCCTATACCTGCGCCCAGAGGGGAGTAATTCAAAGTCTTGGGGTGGCTTGGGTCTAAAATAAAATGATGATATGATTTTATGATTACTACTGTGGAACAGGTTTGTGTTTCTACATAGTTATTGATTTGACTTTTCAATATCACAAACTGATTTTACATATTGGTTATTGATTTGACTTTTCAATATCACAAACTGTTTCTACATATTGGTTATTGATTTGACTTTTCACTATCACAAACTGTTTCTACATATTGGTTATTGATTTGACTTTTCAATATCACAAACTGTTTCTACATATTGGTTATTGATTTGACTTTTCACTATCACAAAACATAGTTATTATTTGAACTGTTTTCATATTGGTTATTGATTTGACTTTTTCACAAAAAAATTATTTGAACAAGTTAGAACTGTTCTGATTTAAAAAATAGCACAAAAAAAAAATGTACATTTTTTTTTTTTAAATTAGGACTATGCCCGATGGACTATGCCCGATGGATATCTAATTATTATTATTTAATTTTTTTAAGTGACAGTTTAAAATACATTATTGTCAATACATTTTAAAAGGGGTTCGGTTTGATATTTCAAAATATTTACATTTAGTCATCAGAATTATTTGACAATTTTTCGGTACAATTATATTGTTTACTAACTTATATTTTGGGTTTGATATTACATCCTATTCTGACTATTTTAATCCATGGCTTTTCCTTAGAATGATCATTAGTCTTTCAGTTTTTTTTGTTATTCTTTAGTTTTTTTTATCATATGTTGTGTAGTAAATATTAATTTAATTTTTTTTTTTTTCCTGTGAAGCAAAATTTCTGAAATGTGAAATGTGTTTATATAAATAAAGCTTGATTTGATTTGAACTTATTGCAAAAAAACAAATGAACCCAATGACTGACCAATCAACACTCTTGCAAAAACCAACAAAAAAAATACGTGTTTGAGGCGTCACTACAGACACCCTGGTTCGAATCTAGGCTGTATCACAACAGGCCGTGATAGTGAGTCCCACAATGGGCCCAGCGTCGTCCAGGTTGTTGTTGGCAGTCTTTGTAAATAATCATTTGTTCTTAACTGACTTGCCTAGTTCAATAAAGGTTCAATTGAAAAAATGAAATGTTTTTAAAAAAAATGAAAAATAGTATCAATTCAGTATATCTTACACTATGTCAAAATAGTGCATACTGTGTAAATTGTATCACTTTTCAACCAATCCAGTACATTTTTGTTGAAAATTTAGAAATTGTAGTGTAATATACACTGCTCAAAAAAATAAAGGGAACACTTAAACAACACAAAGACCTCCCTCTGCCCCCAGCTGTGCCCTCGGTACTACACTGCTCAAAAAAATAAAGGGAACACTTAAACAACACAAAGACCTCCCTCTGCCCCCAGCTGTGCCCTCGGTACTACACTGCTCAAAAAAATAAAGGGAACACTTAAACAACACAATGTAACTCCAAGTCAATCACACTTCTGTGAAATCCAACTGTCCACTTAGGAAGCAACACTGATTGACAATACATTTCACATGCTGTTGTGCAAATGGAATAGACAACAGGTGGAAATTATAGGCAATTAGCAAGACACCCCCAATAAAGGAGTGGTTCTGCAGGTGGTGACCACAGACCACTTCTCGGTTCCTATGCTTCCTGGCTGATGTTTTGGTCACTTTTGAATGCTGGCGGTGCTTTCACTCTAGTGGTAGCATGAAACGGAGTCTACAACCCACACAAGTGGCTCAGGTAGTGCAGCTCATCCAGGATGGCACATTAATGCGAGCTGTGGCAAGAAGGTTTGCTGTGTCTGTCTGCTGTGTCTGTCAGTCAGCTCCAGAGCATGGAGGCGCTACCAGGAGACGGGCCAGTACATCAGGAGACGTGGAGGCCGTAGGAGGGCAACAACCCAGCAGCAGGACCGCTACCTCCGCCTTTGTGCAAGGAGGAGCAAGAGGAGCACTGCCAGAGCCCTGCAAAATGACCTCCAGCAGGCCACAAATGTGCATGTGTCTGCTCAAACGGTCAGAAACAGACTCTCTAAGGGTGGTATGAGGGCCTGACGTCCACAGGTGGGGGTTGTGCTTACAGAGAACACCAAGATTGGCAAATTCGCCACTGGCGCCCTGTGCTGGGTTCCTCCTAATGCAAGACAATGCTAGACCTCATGTGGCTGGAGTGTGTCAGAAGTTCCTGCAAGAGGAAGGCATTGATGCTATGGACTGGCCCGCCCGTTCCCCAGACCTGAATTCAATTGAGCACATCTGGGACATCATGTCTCGCTCCATCCACCAACGCCACGTTGCACCACAGACTGTCCAGGAGTTGGCGGATGCTTTAGTCCAGGTCTGGGAAGAGATCCCTCAGGAGACCATCCGCCACCTCATCAGGAGCATGCCCAGGCGTTGTAGGGAGGTCATACAGGCACGTGGAGGCCACACACACTACTGAGCCTCATTTTGACTTGTTTTAAGGACATTACATCAAAGTTGGATCAGCCTGTAGTGTGGGTTTCCACTTTAATTTTGAGTGTGACTCCAAATCCAGACCTCCGTGGGTTGATACATTTGATTTCCATTGATACATTTTGTGTGATTTTGTTGTCAGCACATTCAACTATGTAAAGAAAAAAGTATTTAATAAGAATATTTCATTCATTCAGTTCTAGGATGTGTTATTTTTAGTGTTCCCTTTATTTCTTTTTCAAATCCCCATCGACTTTGAGTCATCTATGATCCACCATGTGGAAATGATCCAACCATTTTAGTGAAATGATCCAACCTTTATGGAAATGATCCAACCATTTGAGCAGGTTGTGGAAATGATCCAACCATTATGTAGGTTGGGAAATGATCCAACCATTATGATGGAAATGATCCAACCATTATTAGTTTGGAAATGATCCAACCATTATGTAGGTTGGTGGAAATGATCCAACCATTATGTAGGTTGGTGGAAATGATCCAACCATTATGTAGGTTGGTGAAATGATCCAACCAGGTGTAGGTTGGAAATGATCCAACCATTATGTAGGTTGGTGGAAATGATCCAACCATTATGTAGGTTTGGAAATGATCCAACCATTATGTAGGTTGGGAAATGATCCAACCATTATGTAGGTTGGTGGAAATGATCCAACCATTATGTAGGTTGGTGGAAATGATCCAACCATTATAGGTTAGAAATGATCCAACCATTATGTAGGTTGGGAAATGATCCAACATTATGTAGGTTGGTAGAAATGATTATGTAGAAAGGTAGGGAAATGATCCAACCATTTTGTAGGGTAGAAATGATGATGTTGTAGAAATGAAATCTGATCCAACCATGTAACGCTAGGGCCCGTAATAGAATCCAGTGGGTATAGCCAAGGTTGTGAGCCTATCATCACCACTCAGAATACTATAAGATGCAAGTGTCTAGGTTTACCATTATGCAACTATTATTAAGGCTGAGGAACAAGGAGCTAATATTGATGTCTTAGCATTAAATGATTGAGTTAACCTTAGCTCAGAGATGCACAGTTAGAGACTGAGAATACGTTCTAATATTTTTTTATTTTTTAAACATTATTTAACTAGGCAAGTCAGTTAAGAACAAATTCTTATTTTCAATGACGGCCTAGGAACAGTGGGTTAACTGCCTGTTCAGGGGCAGAACGACAGATTTGTACCTTGTCAGCTCAGGGATTTTGAACTTGCAACCTCCTTCCAGTTACTAGTCCAACGCTCTAACCACTAGGCTACCCTGCCGCCCCAAATATGCTAATATTTTAACATTGATGGCTTAGCATTAAATGATTGAGTTAACCTCAATCTCAAGCTCACCGTTAGAGAAAACGTTCTAATATGTGCTACTTTTCTTTGGACAGTGCCTTCTGAAAGTATTCAGACCCCTTGACTTTTTTCCACTTTTTTGTTTTGTTATTGTTTTTGTTTTTGTTTTGTTATTGTTTTTGTTTTGTTATTGTATTAAAACATTTTTTTTTTTTCAATGTTTTGTTATTGATTGTTTTGTTTTTGTTTTGTTATTGTATTAAAACATTCCAGGGTTTTTTTTTTACTATCCTAATAATAATACTAATCAATCTACACGAAAAAAAGTGTTAAACAAACACCCCATAATGACAAAGCAAAAACAGATTTGTAGATTGTTTTGCAAATTTATATTTCAAAAAAAACATGTTTTAAACTTTATCACATTTACATTCAGTACCAGTCAAATGTTTGGACACGCCTACTCATTCCAGGGTTTTTCTTCATTTAGACTATTTTCTACATTGTAGAATAATAATAATACTAATGAAGACATCCAAACTAATGAAATAACACATGGAATCATGTAGTAACGCTTTACAAAAAAAGTGTTAAACAAATCAACATATGACTCAAAAAATGTCATTCATTGACTGAGAGCGAGCTAATGCAACACACATTGATATTTACAGTAGCTGGCTAACATTGGCTATTCAAACTGTAACATTGGCTAGCTTTACAATACATTTACAGTAGCTGGCTAGGCTATTCAAAGTGTAACATTGGCTAGCTTTACAATACATTTACAGTAGCTGGCTAGGCTATTCAAACTGTAACATTGGCTAGCTTTACAATACATTTACAGTAGCTGGCTAGGCTATTCAAACTGTAACATTGGCTAGCTTTACAATACATTTACAGTAGCTGGCTAGGCTATTCAAACTGTAACATTGGCTAGCTTTACAATACATTGGATAAATTACAGTTACATCTTCATACTATCAAGATAATTCTTATTGCAGCTGAATATTTGAAGTGCGCTCTAAAAAATATTATTATCTCATTTCAGTCTTTGGGAGCTAGACACGTCTGTTTCTCTTCATCAGACAGCAGCTCATGTTTTCACAAGAGGCTGTAGTTGCATCGTAGATAAAAGCAGGCCATTGGCTGCCTACATCACCAGGGGTCTGTACGGGACTTCTGATTGGTTCCAGGTTTAGGAGTTCGGCAAATTTGCCTGAGCAGATAGACAGACAGTGTTAAAAAAAAAAAAAATGTATGAGAAGATGTGCAAAAAATTGCAGGTGCCAACAAATGTTATAGTCATCATAACAATATTTTACTGTCCTATACAAAAAAAATCAGGATCCTCTCTCGACTGGGACCGATTAACTTCACTATTAACTTCACTATTAACTTCACTAGCTTCCGCCCACCACCTAATAATACAGCCACTACAGAACAATGAGCCAGATGTTTCACCTGACGTATAAATGTGAGGCATCCGGTTGACGGTTTTCACTCACAACTATATATGGTGATGAGAGGAAGCCCAGTGGTAGAAGATAGAGCAAGATGGATTCTGGCCGACATTCTGCTGATTTTCCCATCGATCAAACGTTTGATCTCAATACAGTTTTCTGTTTCCATAACTAGAATCTGTAACAAACAGAGTGGACTACGTTTTGAAGACATGACGTTTTGCCAAAGTTTCAAAGTAATTGCATTGTTACATTTTACATTTACATTTAAGTCATTTAGCAGACGCTCTTATCCAGAGCGACTTACAAATTGGTGCTTTCACCTTATGACATCCAGTGGAAATTGTTTAGAAGGAGTGCAAGGGAGTATTGAAATAAACATTAGAATGCGCCAATAGGATCTCTCTTGCTCGTCCTTGGCTCCGCCCACTATGATTAATTTGCTCCCATTGGAAACGACAGGTTCTGGTCCATCTTGGGTTAGTTATAAAGTTTAATCTTTGGCCACACAGTCGGTGAAGAGCATGATGTGTTGCTGACGTTAGCCACCGAGCTAGTATAAGACCTACATATTATATTATATTATTTTATATAGTATAGGTAACCAGATCGTGACTACAACTAAGTTACTAAGTCTTTAACCACAATGTATTGTTACACTGGTGAGTAAAAACTCATGATTCCTACACTTTAACTTGTTATCTGAAAATAAAATAGATACATTTTACTCATCTGCGTTCCCCCCTCCAGTCAGCAGATGGCGGTCTTAAGGTTATGCTACTGGTGTGACGTATAATCTAGTGGACGGAACGCTTCTTTCAACAGCAGCAACAGTTAGTCAGACACCTCGGTAGCTTGCTAGACAAAATAGACGAACCAATAAAGCTCTTTAGACGCTTTAAGTGTATATTTGACACTGTGTTTTAAACACACTTCTGTCGTCGACTAAGTTATCCGATTTAATTTAATATTTACGGTGGTGTTATTGGTCATCTAGTTAAGTTAAGTTTTATTAAGTTAGCATTAGCCTAGCTAGCTAACATCTTCGACCATGAGTTCACTAAGCTACTCTCCTGCTGTTAAAGAAGAGGAGGTCTGCTGAAGAACGGAGGAAGAGGACGAGAAAGATGTTACAATAGAAAAACAAGTAGAGGTCGAGGCTGTTTCAGTGAAAGAAGAAGAGAAAGACGTTTCAGTGAAAGAAGAGGAAGACTCGTTCAGAGTGAAAAAGGAGGATGAAGAGGGGGATGTTACAATACAAAAGCAAGTAGAGGGTGAGTCTGTTACAGTGAAAGAAGAAGAGAAAGACGTTTCAGTGAAAGAAGAGGAAGACTCGTTCAGAGTGAAAAAGGAGGATGAAGAGGGGGATGTTACAATACAAAAGCAAGTAGAGGGTGAGTCTGTTACAGTGAAAGAAGAAGAGAAAGACGTTTCAGTGAAAGAAGAGGAAGATACGTTCAGAGTGAAAGAGGAAGAGGATGTTACAGTAAAAGAAGAGGAGGCAGAGAAAGAGGAGGATGCAGTTTTTGGAGTGAAAGAGGGGGAGGGGGAGATGACTGTTACATCGAAAAAAGAGGAGGAGGAGGAAGAGAAGGAAACTGGATATCTGGGCCCGGTTTCCCAAAGTCATCTTAAGGCGTCCAATGGTTCTAACGATGAACTTAACCGTGAAATGGTTTTGAGAAACCGTTCCCTGATTAACACTAGTAAGTACTGTCTTAAATACAGAGGCACAAACTCTGCAGTTGTTGAACTGATGTGTGGTGTTAATGTTTGGTTTTGATTGGGACACATGCTAAGATTGCTGGCTGGCTAGACATTATTAAATGATAGTTAGATAGCTAGACATTATTAAATGATAGCTAGATAGCTCGCTACTGGGTTATAGATTGAGGTAGTTTATTTGCATGTTCAACTAGCTGGCTAGCTAGATTAATATATTTTACATCTATCTACAGTTTGAAAGGTCTGAAGCCTGGTGTTGTTGTGAACCAGGTTACAGTTTGAAAGGTCAGGAGCCTGGTGTTGTTGTGAACCAGGTTACAGTTTGAATGGTCTGGAGCCTGGTGTTGTTGTGAACCAGGTTACAGTTTGAATGGTTTAGAGCCTGGTGTTGTTGTGAACCAGGTTACAGTTTGAATGGTCTGGAGCCTGGTGTTGTTGTGGCCAAGGAGCTTTCACTCAGATGGAACCAGGTTAGTTTGAATTGTCTGGAGCCTGGTGTTGTTGTGAACCAGGTTACAGTTTGAATGGTCTGGAGCCTGGTGGTGTTGTGAACCAGGTTACAGTTTGAATGGTCTGGAGCCTGGTGGTGTTGTGAACCAGGTTACAGTTTGAATGGTCTGGAGCCTGGTGGTGTTGTGACCAAGGAGCTTTGTGACCTCAGATGGAACCAGGTTTCAGCTGCTGTTCGATGTTGACGTCCTTCGTCCCAGAGATGTGAAAGCATCCCCCGGGACTGGACACGACCTGGCAAACATATTCTTTGGGAGAAGATCATGACTTTAGCAATGAAAATCCATGGACATTACATGTCCTGGTCCAAAGGGCAGGACAGAAATATGCTCTCAGGCTAGATGAATTTGTTCATTTAATAACCTGAACCAGAGTTACTCAAAGGATCTGATGATAAAGGCCTCGGTCTAGATATTGGTTTGACCTTCGTTTTTCAGATTTTTCTACTACCTTTTGTACTTGAAGTGAATAAAGTATTTTCTTGTTGACATCTTTGTTTTTTTAAGCCTCACTGCTTTATCACATGGCCACATTCTCATGTTCCAATGTGAATTCTTTAAGAGATGGGCGGGTCTAAGGCTCTAGAGGGAGTGAAGGATGATAAATGGGCGTGAACAAAGAGCAGCACTGAAGATATACAGCAATAGACAATGTAGTAATGATAATGGTTTGCCTAATGGGGGAACCTGGTGAGATAAATACTGTTAATGGTTTGCCTAATGGGGGAACCTGGTGAGATAAATACTGTTAATGGTTTGCCTAATGGGGGAACCTGGTGAGATAAATACTGTTATTGGTTTGCCTAATGGGGGAACTAGGTGATATAAATACTGTTAATGGTTTGCCTAATGGGGAAACCTGGTGAGATAATGTTCAGAGAATCCATTTAGACAATTTGGTTAAAGTATTCCTTTTCTAAATAATAAAAGACGAAAAGTAATCTGACACACTGCTTTGGGTTTCAGCAACTGTAATAATGTATTTATAGTCTAGAATCATCCACTATACTACTGTGGAAACAATAATACAAAATAAGTCTGTTGTTGCTCATTTGACTGTCTTTTAAAGATAATTGTCAAATAAGTTTCTAAAAGCATTTAAACATTCATTAAGGATGTAAATTGTTGTACGACATCATGGGGGATCACCTTTTTAGCTAAAATAAACAGTGGATTTCTGCTGTTGTGGGCCTTTAACCATCTGTCTGATTTTGTTGTTCACACAGGAGAAAGACATGACAATCGTGGATCCTCTGGGGAGCCTCAACAACATCATGAAGCTGACGAGGCAGAGGAGAGTCTCTCCACATCAGAACAACCCAAGAAACACCAGCGGAAACCCACAGGGAAGAAGTCTCACCGCTGCTCTGTCTGTGGGAAGAGTTACTCAAGATCAGATTCACTGAAGGCACACCAGAGAATTCACACAGGGAAGAAGTCTCACCACTGCTCTGACTGTGGGAAGACTTACTCAAGATCAGATTCACTAAAAGTACACCAGAAAAAACACATTGGAGAGAAACCTCACAGCTGCTCTAATTGTGGGAAGAGTTGGACCTCTTTAGCAACCCTAAAAATACATCAGAGAATCCATAGAAGAGAAAAACCTTATAGTTGCTCTGATTGTGGGAAGTGTTTTGTTTTGTCAGGACATTTAAAATCACACCAGAGAACACACACAGGACAGAAACCTTATAGTTGTCAGCTATGTGGGGGGAGTTTTAGGCACTTAAGCAGCCTGATAGTACACCAGAGAATACACACAGGAGAGAAACCTTACCAATGCTCTGACTGCGGGAAGAGTTTTGTTTCGTCAGGACTTTTAAAATCACACCAGAGAACACATACAGGAGAGAAACCTCATAGCTGTGATCAATGTGACAAGAGATACTCTGATAAAAGATCTCTGGTTAAACATCAGACAATTCATACATGAAGGAGTTGTTCAATGTGAGAAGAGTTTTACTGAATCTAGGGAGCTGACTTTGCACCAGAGAAAACACAGAAGGAAATAAACTTTACCACTGACTGTGCTCAATGTGACAAGAGATACGTTTATATCAATGAAAAAAAAAAATGTCACAATGCAATGGGAGTAGGATAATGATGTCATAATGAAGAACCCCTAAATGTTTGCCCTGTTCTATTGATTTCAGCTGTGGATTGAAATGAAAGATTAACTATTTATGTGCTATTAACCAAAAAAGTGACTGAAAAAAAGTGTTGCGTTATGAAAAGAAAACTACAAAAAAATTTTTTAGTTTTCTACGTTGTAGTTGAAAATATTTAGTTTTTTTTAATGACTCGAAAACATCTTAATTTCAACATACTTGCAGCCTATACACATGAAAGCAGTATAATAAATTGGTCTATAATCAATTTGATTAACAATCCTACATCACTCCAGTATTTCTTGACGACATTCAAATGCTAATTGTCTTTATTCCACTACTGACGACTCATGACTCAAATCACCTCATATTTCAAACATTCGGCCTGACAAAAGATACATGATTTATTATTCCATGCCTCACCATTAAGTGAAGTATTGCCAATACATATTAACAAAGGGGTGTACATTTGGTTTTTATATTTCATAATATTAGCATTTTTGTAACACTTAATTGCGTAAATAATTATGATTAATAACTGCATTTTTATTGGTACAATTATATTGTTTACAAACAATGTAGTAAAACTAGCTTATATTTCTGGTTGGATATTACATCATATTCTTACTATTTTAATCAATGTCTTTTCCTTAGAATGATCATTAGTCTCAGTTTCATTGTTATTCCTTTTCAGCTTTTATTGTTTTTCTTTAGTATGTATCCTTATGACTGTAGTAAATATTACAGTTATTGTTCATTAGTCTTTTCAGCTTTTATTGTCATTTTTTTTGTTTGTTGTGTTGGAAATATTTATCTTTTTATTGTCATCGTTTTTATTCATTTTTTTCCTCTGAAGCCCCGTTGTGTTGTATTCCATGTCTGAAATGTGCTGTATAAATAAAGCTTGATTTGATTTGAATATATTACAAAACAAATTAACCCAATTTCCGACTTTAACCAATCCAGTGCATTTTTTGTTGAATATGAAAAAATGTTGAAATCAACAATATTTCAAAGGATTCAACTACTGAAACAGACAAATGGATCAAACAGATCAATCCCACTTTTCCAGCCTGCTGAAGGCGTGGTGGAGTGGTGAACACCACCCCCGGCTCTACCAGGGGCTTGAGGTGGTCTCCCACAGCTCTGCTTATGTCATGTTCTGTGGCCTTGCCGTTCCATTTCTTGACTGCCCCTGCAACACAGAAACACATTTAATAATATTATATAAGACACTCAAAGTAATGGATATGGAGCGTCTATGGCCTCAGTTACACCTGGCACCTAAATGTGACTTCTGTCATCTGATCATTCCAAGCTGCATTAGGTCTGGATGCACAAAAATCACGATGTGCTGCATTAGGTTTAGATCTGCCAGGACGGGCATTGTGTTCGGAATTGCCAGAGTATCTGTGACCAACAGATGCATATCTGTATTCCCAAGGGGACATAAATATTTACCATCTAAACCGTGTGTGACCTCTCACCTCTCTGGCTGTAGAAGTGTTCTTCCTAACCAGTCCCTCAACAGCTCTCTGACTGAGCTCCACCCTCACTGGGTCTTCAGAGGAGAGGAAGGCTGAGGAGGGATGGAAGGATGAATGGATCAATCAGTCAACAAGTCAGTAATATAAAGAGAGTGTTGATCATCTTAAATGTCCATCTCCCACCCATGGAGAGACCTTTATACTGTATCCAGGGTTGGGTAGGTTACTTTCTAAATGTAATCTGTTAGTTACTAGTTACCTGTCTAACAGTGTCATCAGTAACATAACTGTTGGATTCCCCAAGCTCACTAATGTAATCTGATTACTTTTAGATTCCTTTCTCCTCAAGAGGTTCAACTTAGTACCACAGTCATAAAATCTATAACCTTAACCACACTGCTAACCCTAATGGCTAACTGCTAACCCTAATGCCTACCTTGTCCCGGACTTTACCTTAAATAACCCTAACCTTTACCACACTGCTAACCCTAATGGCTAACCAACCCTTACCTTAAATAACCTTAACCTTAACCATACTGCTAACCCTAATGGCTAACTAACCCTTACCTTAAATAACCTTAACCTTAACCATGGTTCGCGCCCGGGTATGTGCGAGGGGACGGTCTAAAGTTATACTGTTACACTGGTATCGAGCATGGTGGCAACACAGTAAAGAGGTTGACATGTGACCCGGTACCAATTACTTATAAATGTTTCAACTGTATTACCCCCATCACAAAAAAACATTCTGCACTTGTCTCTCTACATCGGTCAGCTACATTGGTGAGCATAGTTAGTAGAATAATGAATGGTTTGGTAAGATTTTGGCACGTCAACTTTTAGAAGGTGAGTAGGAAAGTGAATTATGTAAACCACCTAACATTCACTGAACATTTAGTATTTGACTCAGAAGAAGAAGCCTGAAGTAGGATAACTAGAAACAAACTCGGTTTACCGTTTTATCTGTGGATTAAGTGTCAGAGTAGAGGACATTGTGAATTTCAGGTAAAATAACAGCTCCATGTTTATATCCCAGGACAATTGAGCTAGCAACAGCAAGCTATCTAAAATGCTATGAATGTTTGTTTTTCGAACAGTCCCACAATTAATATAGTTGGTTCATTTTGATATTTCAAACTGCTCATCGAGTCTGGATGGACAAAATTAACATGCTCGTGACAAACGCGTCAGGTTTGTCAGCATGTAAAAAGTTAGCATACAGAGTAAATCAATGTTACTGTTTATATATAGTAGATCAATATGACGTTGAGAAATAGTGCCTTGTAGGTAGTTTAGAAGATATCGGAAGTTAATAAATATGTAGTGTAATGAAACAACAGGACGCAGGTCTCGAATCCTCAACTTTCTAGCCCGAGCGCGCTATCGACTGTGCCGCAAACGCAAGCGGCAGAATCGATATCCACGCTTATAAATCCAGGGTCGTTACAGTAATAACGAGAAAACATAACAGTTTGCAAATATAGGTAACCAGATTGTGACTGAAACTACGTTACTAAGTGTTTAATCACACTGTGTTGTTACACTGGTGGGTAATGTTGATAATGGGATATGTAGATAGGGCGAGTCGGTCAAGGATCGATTCGGACAAGGTGGTCAATTATATGACAAGCGACAGGTTTATTCAGAGTAAAGATATCTGGTACAGCGTATATACGGGCCCCTCTGCTAGCTCATCAGAGACTAGCAGAAGGAACCCTGCTAACAGTGAGTACAAGCTTCATATACAGAACAGAAAGTAGGTTGATTTCTAGGAGATCGGATCTTCGGATTGGATCAGGCTGGGGTGTAGTCATCCGGCATTGGCTCAGTTGTCTGTCCGTCATCGTAGAATCCTGCCATGCCTGTTCTTGGTCGTCACACCATGGTCAGCTGAAAAGGAGATTTGGTGTGTGCGCTATCTTCAGTCACACAATGTTCGGCTGGGAGGGAGATTATGTGTGTGTGCTAGTTTGTCTCCAAGTCTAGGCTTTCTGCCAATCTGTGGGTGTCTTATCTGGGTGTCCTCGGCAGCTATGTGTGTACTGTATGTGCGTCGTCCCTGTCTTCTGGGGTCAGTGTGTAAGAGCGTATGCGTCCCTGTCCTGTCCTCAAGAGTCCGTGTGTAATGTGTGTGCGTCCCTATCTTCAGGGGAGTTGTGGCCGAACTGACGGCTAGCACCTGTGGCTAGGAGTATCCTGTTGTGACAGTGTTGTGGATGATTTAAGTGAGTGTGTGTGTGAGAGATATCCTATATGGGGCCTAACATGTTTTACTATGAAAATACGTTGTCTCAGCTATAGCAATGTAATGTCACCTACATAAGAATTAGCAGTCCTCTACAAATCCCTCTCTTCACGTCTCCCCAGAGACGTGACACAACCTAACTAGATTTTGATACAAAAGAAAACTTTTCCCAAAGGGGCTATGAAAAAGGCACAGCATTAAAAAGAAATGGATGTATATGTATTACCACCAAGTTCACCACTCAATTCCACTATGTACTAAGTTGGCTACCAGCCACCTAGGAACTTACAACCCTCATTTAACAGAGCGGAGAACAACAGCTCAAAATGAAAGTAAAAATGATATTCTACATAAGCCAACTTTTTCCAGCCGGAAAAAGTTGTGATACCCTCTCTTCACATCTCCAAAGAGATGTGACACGCTCTAATGGGTATTCTCCACCTCATCCTCAAACTCTGGCAGGTCATTAGCAAGCAGAGGATACATCTGGGAAGGGGAAGCAGGGTCAATAGCTTTAGAGATAACTCTAGTAGTAAGGGACCGGATACATGGAATGCAACAGCATCCACAGAGAACTAAAATGGCAGCAAACACCGAAATGGAGACCAAAATGGAGGAAACTAGGGTTTTATATTTACCAAACGCACTCATCCAGGAGTCCCACATCGAGGAATCTATCCCAGAATGAGATTTCATTTTACCATTAAGCGTCCGCAGACCCTCCAAAGCGACCGACAAGCTACCATCCGAGGCTGTGTTATTGGGGATGAAAGTACAACACTGGTCACCAAACATAGAGCAAACTCCGCCCTTCTCAGAGAGTAACATATCAATGGCAATACGATTTTGGAAAGCCATCAGGCTGGTTGCAGCCAGTTGACCATGTACAGCTTCAAAACCCTGCTGAGTCCAATTGCCTAGCCTTTGGATGTTGTAATGTATGTAATTAATACGATCAACATTTTTGTTTACTGTACACCACCAACAGAGGGATGATTCAAATCCTGCAGCTACCTGATCTACTAACTTATACTCATCAGGCACTCCCCTGGGGACTCCAATAGCGTCTATGTAGGTGGGGTCTCCACTAGATGGGGTGGTGGCTCGCCTGGCACGTCCCCAATATCCGGGGTTTACTCCCTGGATCCGCAGGACGAGGTCCTCGGCTCCTATAGGGTAGATAGAAACAGGCAACAAGAGAGTAACAAGTGCACAGCGTCCAGTACTGTTGGAAGGTAACTTATCAAACAGGACAGTACTACCACACCACCACCACACATCTGCTCTGGATTTTGGTGTAAAGCTACCCTTAATATTAACTGTATCCAGACACCAATCTGCAGGAACCCATCCCACTTTAGTTCTTCCTCCCAAGTAAAATTTGCCTTTGCTACCTGGTTGGAAAACACTGGTTTCCTATCGGTGAATTTAGTGACTGGATAGACACCATCCCAGGCAGTACAATTATCTCTGGGGTTATCAGTTGTCATAAGTGGGATTAGACATGCTCGAGTCACCACTGCTGGGACAATTCGAAGCAATGGACGAGCTCCCATGCACACCACACAACTCTGTCTGGTGGTATTTGCAGCTTCCTCTGTCAACAATAGCCAATTATTGGAAAAACCTGAGACTCCTGTGGCTGTTAAAATTACATCATCCGGACTTTTAACCCGGGATATTATCTCCACCGGGCCAAACAGTGGGAACAGAGGGGACCCTTTTACGGGTGCGTTCATGTCATTCCTTACTGTAATCGAAGTCGGGTTAGGGTTATTAGTCACGCAAATTCGCCACAGCCAATATTTGGTCCCGGAATTCCATGGGGCCAGTATGAAATCATAACACTTTAAGGGCTGGTCCCCTGGTCTAACGATAAGTTTCAGTCCCGTTTTTGTCTTAGTTAAAGTCAGTCGCTTCCGTCATTTCACTGCTCTATTGTTTGTCGTCCAGTCCTCCCACCCATAAACTGTTTCCCCCACTAAATTCTTCCAAGACCAATCGCCAACCTTTCCTAATGTCATATACCAGTGATGTCCGGCAGACCAGAGTGCACCGGTTCCTATCCCGTCCCTAGAGCCCCCTAAAGTCCCCCAAGGGATGTCAATGATAGTAGTTGCATTGAAGGGCACACAAACAGTCGTACTGCGCACGTCGTTGGCCCTGCAATCAGTGTTAGGGGTGGTGGAGCGTCTCTTGTGCAAATGATTGGTCAGTTCAATATGTGTCATGGATGTGGTCAGGTTGGATGACCCATTAGAGGGTCCTATATCTACTTGTAATGTAGGTGTATGATGCTCTAATACCCACAGGAGAATCCCCATGGAAACTCCTGTGACCATTATAAAAATAACAAACACGGGGCCCGATATTCCCAATCTCTTCCAGGGATAGCCCCTATCTCTGGAAGACCGGTTAGTTGGTGAGCTGGGGAGTTGCTCCCACATCCTTACCAACTAAGGGTTCTGTGGTTGGAATCAAATTTAGGTCGCTCAAGTCGACCCTGACTTCAGTCAAAGTTCTGGAAGGAGTCGGTGCTGGTGTACATTGAGTCAAGTGGTGCCAAGGTGCGCCCGATTTACCTTTGACCTGGACTGAGTGTGAAGTAACCTCCTTCACTTCGTACGGTCCAGTCCACCTGGGATCCGCCCACTTTCTTTTGTGGACCTTGATCCTTACCCAATCGCCGACCTTTACCCTTGGCTGCTCTGGATCTCCCGTCAGCTCCCCCTCATGGACTCTGTTTTTCTGTTTGGAGAGAGCTGCAGACAGTTCTGTCAATTTTCTTACATAGTCAGTCATACCTATCTGGTGTACATCAAGAGGGGGCATATGACCTCCCTCTCTTGGTGGACCTGGCATGACTCTTCCAGTCATTATCTCATAAGGAGAGCAACTTCGACCCAGCACATATTTTAGCTATTTTGAATCTTAGCTTTTGACCTGCGCGTTTCCATGAGACCTTGGGATTGTGGCCTATAAACAGGCCCAAATTTAATGACTGATTTCGCATCCTCTCCCACCGTTGGAATTGCCTCTACCCATTTGGAAAACCCATCCACCATCACTACTAGGTATCGGTTCCCATTAACCACATTATCCGCCCCCATGTCTGTGTAATCTATGCTAATGTCCTGAAAACATGCATCTTTGGGTTGTGGTCACCACAAATGTGGCATTCGTCACAAAATAAATCATCGTCATAAAATAAGTCAGTCATATTTTTATGTGAGGGTGCCACCAGATGCAAGACCTTTTGAAGGGTCTTTAGTTTGCCTTCGTGTGTGTGGCTATGTGCTTCTCGTAAAAGTTCTGGGTCCATCAGTGTGGACTGCTCCATGGGCATAGGCTGAGTCTGTATAGATATTCACAGTCTTTCCTTTTCCTCTGATGAGGGCCTGCGTCAATCCAATGATTTCCGCTAATTGAGCAGGTGCTGGTTGAGGGATGATGGCTGATTCAGGGGTAACATCACGAGGTGAGCTGTTTTTTTTTCAATATCTTTTGCTACTGCAGTAACGTATCTGGAGCATGTTGTCTGTCCTATCTCAATGTGGTCAAGTTTGGAATAGTAGTACATCAAGACCCTTCTCTCCCCCTCTTGTTTCTGGAATAGGACGGATGAGGTGAATCCTTCCTTTTCAGGAACATCCAAATGGAACTTGTTCTTGTAGTCAGGTGCAGTCAGAGCTGCTGCCGCTGATAGATCTGTTTTCAGGAGTGTTATGGCTGTTAATGCTTCAGCTGTCCAGGCCAGGGGTGCATGGAAGTTCCTTGATCGTAGGATGACCGGTGCTGCCACCCCCTCTGGGCCACACCCAAAGGTACAACACCTGATAGGTGGGGTCAGGTGCATCATGTCTTCGTCCGAGTCTTCAGTGTAGAGGCAGTCATCTGTGCGAGCCCCCATTATGTGGCCACTGGCCAGCATCCAGGCCCGCGGAGTAGGGAGGTGGAATTTCCTTTGGTAGTGCTGGGTAGATGGATGCGTAGTGTGCTGAGGGGCGCGGCTGGTGGTTTTTCTCTGTTGAGTCAGGTGGGGTTAGAGTCTGAGTTGGAGCAGCGACTGGAGTTACCACTCCCATCACATCGAGATTTTCTTTCTTCTGCAGTTGCACCCGTTTAGTTTCTTCGATGGCCCACGTCCCTATTTTAAATTCGTCCTCAGTCCTTTCTCTGTCTTTTGTACCGTCGTTTTTGAAAAAATGTTCCCTATTCCTGTCTACCTCCCCCGCCTTCGCTTCTGCCACTGCGTCTTTTAATCCTTTCTGCATAATAGACAGATCTCCTCGGAAGGGAGATCTCCACTAAAATAACCTGCCTGTATCCATTTTAGTTTTATACGCTCCCAAACCTTCCTTATTTTGTTATATTGCTCTTTACTTCCTGACCTGTCCCTGATTTTTTGTCCAAATATTCAGTAAATTTGAGTTTGACCGAACTCTCAGCCATCGCGAATCGGTTGTAAGATACACGTTAAATTAGTCCATTCGTTAAAAAATATATAAAAAATAATTTAAAAAAATCATTGTATACTTAGCCCGTCCTGGACCTTACATCGAGGATGTATTCTTGGCGCAAACAGTAGTCTTAACTCTAGTGTTTCACCCTCGTATACAAAGTTAGAGCGCAATGGTGGATAGGCATCACTGGCAGAGAAAAACAACAAAAAAACAACTTGGAATTTCGTCTAAATAGGCCTCAGGAACGATCGCAGGTCAAACGTATCCAAAACCCAAAACAGGGCACGCGGCAGTAATACAAAACTGGTTACCTATTAATGTTTACACACGGGACACACAGCTCCTCCGTGGAATAAAATGATTTAATTTACCTCCTTGACCGTACACAACGCGTCAACAGGACACACGGGGCACACAGCTCTTCCGTGGAATAAAATGATTTAATTTACAGCAGGACACACGGGGCACACAGCTCTTCCGTGGAATAAAATGATTTAATTTACAACAGGACACACGGGGCACACAGCTCTTCCGTGGAATAAAATGATTTAATTTACCTCCTTGACCGTACACAACGCGTCAACAGGACACACGGGGCACACAGCTCTTCCGTGGAATAAAATGATTTAATTTACAACAGGACACACGGGGCACACAGCTCTTCCGTGGAATAAAATGATTTAATTTACAACAGGACACACGGGGCACACAGCTCTTCCGTGGAATAAAACGATTTAATTTACAACAGGACACACGGGGCACACAGCTCTTCCGTGGAATAAAACAAATTAAATCCATCCCCTACTGTATTATAGACAGACCGGCCGCTACCGGGTTTAATGGATAGATGTACACAATAGAAATACAAATTAAATCCATCCCCTACTGTATTATAGACAGACCGGCCGCTACCGGGTTTAATGGATAGATGTACACAATAGAAATACAAATTAAATCTATCCCCTACTGTATTATAGACAGACCGGCCGCTACCATGCTTCCTACCGATTAACTTTTTGTCTGAATATAAAATCTACATTTTACTCAACTGCGTTATCCACTCCCGTCAGCATATGGCGGTCTGAGAGTTTAAGGCGATGCTGTTGGTGTGACGTATAATGTAGTGGACGGAACGCTTCTTTCAACAGCAGCAACAGTTAGTCAGACACCTCGGTAGCTTGCTAGACAAATTAGACGAAACAATAAAACTCTTTAGACGCTTTAGTGTATATCAGCCACTGTGTTTTAAACCCACTTCTGTCGTCTAGTTAGTTATCCGATTTACTTTAATATTTACGATGATATTGGTCAGCTCATGGCAATTTAGATTGCTGCTCATTCATTAGCCTAGCTAGCTAACATCCACGACCATGAGTTCACTAAGCTACTCTCCTACTGCTGAAGAAGAGGAGGTCTGCTGGACGGAGAAAGAGGGTCTGTGGCTGAACGTTGTCGTTAAAGAGGAGAAAGAAGAGGAGGCTGTTACAATACAAAAACAAGTGGAGGGTGAGGCTGTTACCGTGAAAGAAGAAGAGAAAGACGTTTCAGTTAAAGAAGAGGAAGACACGTTCAGAGTGAAAGAGGAGGAGGATGTTACAGTAAAAGAAGAGGAGAAAGAGGATGCAGTTTTTGGAGTGAAAGAGGAGGAGGGGGAGATGACTGTCACATCCAAAAAGGCGGAGGAAGAAGATGAGGAAACTGGATATCTGGGCCCGGTTTCCCAAACGCATCTTAAGGCATCCAATGGTAACGATGAATTTAGCCATACAATGGTTTTGGGAAACCGGGTCCTAATTAACACTAGTAAGTACTGTCTTAAATACAGAGGCACAAACTCTGCAGTTGTTGAACTGATGTGTGGTGTTAATTGAGTAAATCTACAATTGCCTCATCCATATCTGGACGTTTAAATGATTCAGACCCATTGGCTTTTCCCTTATTATGTTATGTTACAGCCTTATTTTAAAAGGGTTTATATATATATTTTCCAACATCAATCTACACACAATGACAAAACAAAAACAGATTTTTAGAATTTTTTTTATGGCAGCAATTACAGCCTTGAGGCTTCTTGGGTATGACACTACAAGCTTGGCACACTTTGGGGACTGTCTCCCATTGTTCTCTGCATAGAAAAAAGCATTCAGAGTCTTGTCCCGGAGCCACTCCTGCGTTGTCTTGGCTGTGTGCTTAGAGTCTTTGTCCTGTTGGAAGGTGAACCTTCACCCCAGTCTGAGGTTCTGAGCGCTCTGGAGCAGATTTTCATCAAGGATCTCTCTGTACTTGCTCTGTTCATCTTACCCTCAATGCTGACTAGTTCTCTCAAGCCTGACTAGTCCTCCAGTCCCTGCCACCATAGGGATGGTGCCGGGTTGGTGCCAGACGTGATGCTTGTCATTCAGGCCAAAGAGTTTAATCTAGGTTTCAACAGACCAGAGAATCTTGTTTCTCATGGTCTGAGAGTCAGGAAACAGGATGCACCTGATCTCAATTTAGGGTCTAAATACTTATGTAAATAAGGTATTCATGTTTTTTTATTTTAATAAATGTGCAAACATTTCTTTTTATGTTATCATTATAGTGTAGTGTGTGTAGATTAATGAGGAAAACATTTAATTTAATCCATTTTAGAATAAGGATGTAATGTAACAAAATGTGGAGAAAGTGAAGGGGTCTGAATACTTTCCTGTATGTAATTACAACATCCATATTTTGACTTTTAAATTATTTATTTATAGCCATTGATTCTTGGAAAATATAATATATAATTTATAGCCATTGATTCTTTAATGGTTCTTTAATTCTTTAACACATGCCTCATGAGCTTAGTTCAACTGTTTACCCCATCAGAACCCCAAATAAGCTTTTTTTACTCCAATGTTTAGAAACAATGTAAATCAACACTGTATAGCCTCAACATGGTTAAAACTATACTGTTGATATCATGGATGCTCAGTCCTTGCATCCATAGGTCTGTCTATGAATTTGAGTAGTTACATTTCTCCAGTCCCATCCATCATCTTATTACCAAAACAGTGGTGGAATGACAGCTTTGTTATTGTTTAAACTGCAGATTGGTAGAGTTTTTTTTTTAAAGGGACAACCTAGTTTTTCTGGGCCAGACCAAGTTAATACATAGTTGATACAATGTTTCCAGTTCCTAGCAGACAGGCCATGTGTAGCCAATGTTTCCAGTTCCTAGCAGACAGGCCATGTGTAGCCAATGTGATTTATAGGAGATTTTATCAGGATATTTTCTAACTGCAGGCTGCAATGTTTTTATTTGTTGGCTTTATGTAGGTTATTTTTACATAGTTGGCAATGGCAATAAAAGTTACTTTAAAATTGGTAGAATTTTCATTTAGATAGAATATAGATTAACCACAGACACTGATGTTAAGATACAAGGACTAAAATAAATATTTGTATGAACATAACAATATTCAACAACTGAGAGATAAACTGAACAAGTTCCACAGACATGTGACTAACAGAAATGCAATAATGTGTCCCTGAACAAAGGGGGGGGTCAAAATCAAAAGTAACAGTCAGTATCTGGTGTGGCCACCAGCTGCATTAAGTACTGCAGTGCATCTCCTCCTCATGGACTGCACCAGATCTGCCAGTTCTTGCTGTGAGATGTTACCGCACTCTTCCACCAAGTCACCTGCAAGTTCCCGGACATTTCTGTGGGGGAATGGCCCTAGCCCTCACCCTCCGATCCAACAGGTCCCAGACATTTCTGGGGGGAATGGCCCTAGCCCTCACCCTCCGATCCAACAGGTCCCAGACATGCTCAATGGGATTGAGAACTGGGATCTTCGCTTGCCATGGCAGAACACTAACATTCCTGTCTTGCAGGAAATCACGCACAGTACGAGCAGTATGGCTGGTGGCATTGTCATGCTGGAGGGTCATGTCAGGATGAGCCTGCAGGAAGGGTACCACATGAGGGAGGAGGATGTCTTCTCTGTAATGCACAGCGTTGATATTGCCTGCAATGACAACAAGCTCAGTCCGATGACGCTGTGACACATCGCCCCAGACCATGACGGACCCTCCACCTCCAAATCGATCCTGCTCCAGAGTACAGGCCTCGGTGTAACGCCCATTCCTTCGATGATAAACGCAAATCCGACCATCACCCCTAGTGAGACAAAACCGCGACTCGTCAGTGGAGAGCACTTTTTGCCAGTCGTGCCTGGTCCAGCGACGGTGGGTTTCTTCCCATAGGCGACGTTGTTGCCGGTGATGTCTTGTGAGGACCTGCCTTACAACATGCGTACAAGCCCTCAGTCCAGCCTCTCTCAGCCTATTGCGGACAGTCTGAGCACTGATGGAGGGATTGTGCATTCCTGGTGTAACTCGGGCAGTTGTTGTTGCCATCTTGTACCTGTCCTGCAGGTGTGATGTTCGGATGTACTGATCCTGTGCAGGTGTTGTCACATGTGGTCTGCCACTGCGAGGACGATCAGCTGTCTGTCCTGTCTCCTTGTAGCGCTGTCTTAGGCGTCTCACAGTACGGACATTGCGATTTATTGCCCTGGCCACATCTGCAGTCCTCATGCCTCCTTGCAGCATGGGCATCTTTATTTTAGTGTTTTTCATAGTCAGTATAAGGGCCTCTTTAGTGTCCTAAGTTTTCATAACTGTGACCTTAATTGTCTACCGTCTGTAAGCTGTTAGTGTCTTAACGACCGTTCCACAGGTGCATGTTCATTAATTGTTTACGGTTCATTGGACAAGCATGGGAAACTGTGTTTAAACCCTTTACAATGAAGATCTCTGAAGTTATTTGGATTTTTATCTTTAAAAATATTTAAAAACGAATTATCTTTGAAAGACAGGGTCCTGAAAAGGGGACGTTTTTTTTTTTGCTGAGTTTATTATAAATGTTGGTTACCAATGTAATTAGAGCAGTCTGATATACCACGGCTGTCAGCCAATCAGCATTCAGGGCTCGAACCACCCAGTTTATAATGTAGATTAACCACAGAAAATGATGTTGAGATACAACATTTGTTAGCTTGAATGCTAATGCTCCTTGACAGACTGGTAGCAAAGCTAACCAAAGAGCATTTTACTGGTGTTTTTAAGTATAAAGCAGTTGATTTGCGATGATGACACAAACAATTATATTAACCAGGACATTCAAACGAACCTTACAATTATAATCCAAAAGTAGTGTGAAATGCACTCATATTCAACCTGGAAATGGAGGCTATTTTTGCTGTCAGTCTTTTAGAACTCCCCTGAGTTTTCCCCCACGGTGGTGAATTAGTGAATAGACACAGAGCTTAATGTGAGTTTCCTTCAGTAGCATCCTGATCTGCGATGATAGTGAGCTGTAATATTCAGAATACATTATGAAAAACTAAAATCTTGGCTCACCATTTTTGCTTCAGGCAGATATACTACATCCATAACTAGTGGTTTCCTCATTACCAGATATACTACATCCATAACTAGTGGTTTCCTCATTACCAGATATACTACATCCATAACTAGTGGTTTCCTCATTACCAGATATACTACATCCATAACTAGTGGTTTCCTCATTACCAGATATACTACATCCATAACTAGTGGTTTCCTCATTACCAGATATACTCATCCATAACTAGTGGTTTCCTCATTACCAGATATACTACATCCATAACTAGTGGTTTCCTCATTACCAGATATACTACATCCATAACTAGTGGTTTCCTCATTACCAGATATACTACATCCATAACTAGTGGTTTCCTCATTACCAGATATACTACATCCATAACTAGTGGTTTCCTCATTACCAGATATACTACATCCATAACTAGTGGTTTCCTCATTACCAGATATACTACATCCATAACTAGTGGTTTCCTCATTACCAGATATACTACATCCATAACTAGTGGTTTCCTCATTACCAGATATACTACATCCATAACTAGTGGTTTCCTCATTACCAGATATACTACATCCATAACTAGTGGTTTCCTCATTACCAGATATACTACATCCATAACTAGTGGTTTCCTCATTACCAGATATACTACATCCATAACTAGTGGTTTCCTCATTACCAGATATACTACATCCATAACTAGTGGTTTCCTCATTACCAGATATACTACATCCATAACTAGTGGTTTCCTCATTACCAGATATACTACATCCATAACTAGTGGTTTCCTCATTAGCAGATATACTACATCCAAAACTAGTGGTTTCCTCATGACCAGATATACTACATCCATAACTAGTGGTTTCCTCATTACCAGATATACTACATCCATAACTAGTGGTTTCCTCATTACCAGATATACTACATCCAAAACTAGTGGTTTCCTCATGACCAGATATACTACATCCATAACTAGTGGTTTCCTCATGACCAGATATACTACATCCATAACTAGTGGTTTCCTCATTAGCAGGGAAGAGTTTCTGCAACCAAATTGTGTGTGCATCTGCCCTTGTGGCGAAATTTTAGCAAACACAGAATGGGGCCTATATTGGTGATCAAAGTTGTCTGGCACACTGCTTAGGATTTCAGCAACTTTAAAAACGTATTTCTAGCCTACAATCATCCACTTTACTACTAAAGGTGATTTTTTTTTTTTTTTTACTGACTTTGTTTTTGTTGTTCACACAGGAGAGCGACATGATGATCGTGGATCCTCTGGGGAGCCTCAACAACATCATGATGCTGAAGAGGCAGAGGAGAGTTTTTCCGCATCAGAACATCTCAAGAAACAGAAGCGGAAACACACAGGGAAGAAACCTCACCACTGCTCTGACTGTGGGAAGAGATTCACCTCTTCAGCAGACCTCAAAAGACATCAGAGAATCCATACAGGAGAGAAACCTTATAGCTGTGATCAATGTGGGAAGAGATTTACTGATCTAAGCAGCCTGAAAAGACACCAGAGAATTCACACTGGAGAGAAACCTTATAGCTGCACTGACTGTGGGAAGAGTTTTAATGTTCCAAGCAGCCTGAAAACGCACCAAAGAATTCACACGGGAGAGAAACCTTATAGCTGTGATCAATGTGGGAAGAGTTTTGTTTCATCTAGCCAGCTGACTGTACACCAGAGAACACACACAGGAGAGAAATGTTATAGCTGTGATCAATGTGGGAAGAGTTTTGTTTCATCTAGCCAGCTTACTGCACACCAGAGAACACACACAGGAGAGAAATCGTATAGCTGTGATCAATGTGGGAAGAGATACTCTGGTAAAAGATCTCTGATTAGACATCAGAAAATACATGAAGGAGTTGTTCCATGATATCAATAAAATGTCACAATGTAGAACCCTAAACGTTTGTCCCCTGATCTATTGATTTCAGCATGATATGGATATTAGCCTCATCAGGGGAAAAATCCAGGTTCTGAAATGAAAGAGTAGTATTTATTATTATTTATGTGATTAACAAAAAGTGTTGCGTTACACTTATCTCGTCGGTGATCCACTTGAATCAAAATGCAACTCTTCAAAATGTAGCGAGCTGTTTACCACAAGTTGTCCTCTAACCAGTGATGTACACATTAAACCCAGATTCCATGTGGTTTTAGAGCTGTTCGTTTGATCAGGATGTGTAACCTCATCTCTCTCGCGCCGGTGATCCACTTGAATCTCGTTCAATTGATTTCAACGTGATTTCGATATGAGTGATGACAAATAAGTGTTGCATTTCTCTTCGTTCTGGGGACCTCTACATTTAAATGCATCACTCCGAAATGTAGCTGACTCTCTTCTGCAGATTATCTAACCAGTGAGATAAAATATTTTAAAATTCCAAAAGATATCTCCCATTTCCATGTGGTATTTTAGTTGTTAGTTTCAACAGCAGTTTCAACCTGATTTCCCCCCAATAGATTTATTGCCAGTTGTCAAAACAGCGTTTTTAGTGCTTATAAGGAGCTCGTTAAAAAAAAAAAAGATTTGTTGAATGAGTAGTGAGTGTGTCCAACTTTTGACTGGTACTGTATGTCTGAACTATCAAATCTAATTGTATTATGTTTATTTATCACATGCGCCGAATACAACAGTGAAATGTTTATATTTCGATGCACTCACAACATTCAGACATTTGTGTTACTATCGTCAATAGAAAGTCCTCACAAACAGGCGTCTTCTCCCTTCGGACAACGACAACACTCTGACCTGAGTGGGCGGGTGTAGTGTCCAGATGCGCATTTCGAAGCGCTCTGATTGGTTGGGAATTGCGGGGCTATGATGGGTGAGGGATAATTTAGGTAGGCTGAGCAGCCAATCTAACGGGACTGTGAGGGGACGTTAGGGGAAATTGAAGGGACTGTGAGGGGACGTTAGGTAGAGAGGAGAGGAGCAGGATGTTCTTTTTACTCACTACCAAATATGGCGATGAAGCCCAGTGAAAGATGAGTGGGAGATGATAGAGTGAAATGGATTTTGTCCAATATTCTGCACATTTTCTCATCGATGAAACGTTTCATCTCAATTTCCTGTTTCCATAACTAGAATCTGTAACAAACAGAGTGTACTACGTTTTGCGTTAAAATGGCGTTAAAAGGAGTGCAAGGGCGAATTGAGTTATTGCACGACCACACTTCACGCAGTGGGAGAATATATGAGATGGATTCTGGCCATATGAACTCGGTAGCACAGAGTATATCAATTTGACATTGCAAAAAGTGTGCATTGTGGGTAGTTTAGAAGATATCCGGAAATAAATTAATAAATATGTAATAACGCAAAAACATAACTGTTTGTACTTAATAGGTAACCAGATCGTGACTACAACTAAGTTACTAACTCTAACCACACTGTGTTGTTTCATTTGTGTGTAAAAAAAACTCATGCTTCCTACCATTCAACTTGTCTGAAAATAAAATAGATACATTTTACTCATAAAATATAGTTTTTATGAGAAAATGTGCAATAATTATTTAAGGTGACAACAAATGTTATAGTCATCATGCAATATTTTACTGTGATATCTTGCCCACTCCAGTCAGCAGATGGCGGTCTGAGACTTTAAGGCGATGCTGCTGGTGTGACGTATAATCTAGTGGACGGAACGCGTCTTTCAACAGCAGCAACAGTTCGTCAGACACCTCGGTAGCTTGATAGACAAAATAGACGAACCAATAAAGCTCTTTAGACGCTTTAGTGTTTATTAGCCACTGTGTTTTAAACCCACTTATATCGTCTTGTTAGTTATCCCATTCAATTTCATATTGACGGTGTTGTTATTAGTCAGCTAGCGGGCTGGTTCAGTTAGCAATTTAGATTGCTGCTCATTCATTAGCCCAGCTAGCTAACATCCCCGACCATGAGTTCACTAAGCTACTCTCCTCCTGTTAAAGAAGAGGAGGTCTGCTGGACGGAGAAAGATGCTCTCGTGAAAGAGGAGGAGGAAGAGGAGGCTGTTACAATACAAAAACAAGTAGAGGGTGAGGCTGTTACCGCGAAAGAAGAAGAGAAAGACGTTTCCGTTAAAGAAGAGGAAGACGCGTTCAGAGTGAAAGAGGAAGTTACAGTAAAAGAAGAGGAGGAAGAGAAAGAGGAGGATGCCGTGTTTGGAGTGAAGGAAGGAGAGATGACTGTCACACTGAAAAAGGAAGAAGAGGGATATCCAGTTTCCTAACGCATCTTATTAAGGTGTCCGATGGTTCTAATGATGAACTTAGCCGTAAAATGGTTTTGAGAAACCGTTCCCTGATTTACACTAGTAAGTACTGTCTTAAAAACAGAGGTACAAACTTTGCAGTTGTTGAACTGATGAGTGGTGTTAAAGGGGAAATATGCAATTGCTACATCTATATTTTCACTTTTAAATTATTGATGTATAGTCATTGGTCAGTCCTTGCATCCATAGGTTCAAACATCTTGGCATAACAGGTATAAGGTGTTGGCTTGACAGTTACTGGACCCAGGTTTGAGTTCAGCTCAGGGCCTCCCCCTGAATTCACTACACTATGAATACAAGGACTGGCCATCCATGAGGTCATAATGATAATTTAAACAGGTTTCTAGGATGTATAGTATATTCTAGAACCTGAAACCCCACCTCTTTCAGGAATACCTAGGATAGGATAAAGTAATCCTTCTCACCCCCTTAAAAGATTTAGATTCTGAATTCACTACACTATGAATACAAGGACTGGCCATCCATGAGGTCATAATGATAATTTAAACAGGTTTCTAGGATGTATAGTATATTCTAGAATTCATCCATGATGTCATAATGATAGTTTAACCAGGTTTCTAGGATATATAGTATATTCTAGAATTCATCCATGATGTCATAATGATAGTTTAACCAGGTTTCTAGGATATATATAGTACATTCTAGAATTCATCCATGATGTCATAATGAGGCTATACAGTGTTAGTTTACAAACAATGGAGTTTAACAATCTTATGTTTTGGTTTCTGATGGGGGTAATACAGTTGAAACATTTGAGGCATTTCTAAGTTCTATTCTTCAGTAGTCAATGGCTATTATGATGTCATAATGATATAATGTCTGACCCCATTTAGTCGACTGGTCGATTGTTTGGTCGACAGGCTGTTGGTCGACCAAGATTGTTTTTGTCCCAACAGTCTCAAATATGTCCAGTATGTCCAGTATGTCCATTATGTCCAGTACGTCCAGTACGTCCAGTACGTCCAGTATGTCCAGTACGTCCAGTATGTCCAGTACATCCAGTATGTCCAGTACATCCAGTATGTCCAGTATGTCCAGTATGTCCAGTACATCCAGTACGTCCAGTATGTCCAGTACATCCAGTATGTCCAGTACGTCCAGTATGTCCAGTACGTCCAGTATGTCCAGTACGTCCAGGACGTCCAGTACGGTCACTGTTACGACGTCGTCGATGCCCTTATTAATGAAGCCGTTGACTGATGTGGTAAACTCCTAAAGGCCACCGGATGAATCGCTGAACATATTCCATTCTGTGCTAGTGAAGCAGTCCTGTCGCTTAGCAACCGCTTCATCGGACCACTTCCTTATTGAACCTGTACTTCCTGTTTCAGTTTTGACTTATAATCAGGCGGAGTTATGTTGATATTTACCTGAGGGAGGGGCTTTGACTTATAATCAGGAGGAGTTATGTTGATATTTACCTGAGGGAGGGGCTTTGACTTATAATCAGGAGGAGTTATGTTGATATTTACCAGAGGGAGGGGCTTTGACTTATAATCAGGAGGAGTTATGTTGATATTTACCAGAGGGAGGGGCTTTGACTTATAATCAGGCGGAGTTATGTTGATATTTACCTGAGGGAGGGGCTTTGACTTATAATCAGGCGGAGTTATGTTGATATTTACCTGAGGGAGGGGCTTTGACTTATAATCAGGCGGAGTTATGTTGATATTTACCTGAGGGAGGGGCTTTGACTTATAATCAGGAGGAGTTATGTTGATATTTACCAGATGGAGGCTGAGGGAGGGGCTTTGTATGTGTCTCTGTGTGTGGAGTAAAGGTCGATCTAGAGGTCCCCCCTAGTTGCACAGGTAGAAATAACATGAAATCACCGGAGTGGCCCCTGGATGAGTGTTTTCTTGTTTGCTTATGGCCCTATACAACACGTGTGGTGTTAGTGCCGGCATTAGTTTGTGGTGGTAAATAGACAGCTAAGAAAAATACAGATTTAAACTCTCTTGGTAAATAGTCTGGTCTACACATACAATGATGTATTCAACTCAGGTGAGCAGAACCTCAAGAGGTTATAATAATAGTGGAGATGGTACACCATACAAATACAACTCAGAATAATAAATACACAACACTTAAAAAATTTTATTTTTTTATTTGACTAGGCAAGATGTTTACCTTGTCAGCTCGGGGATTCGATCTAGCAACCTTTCGGTTGCATATTTTTTCTGCCCTTTGGACCAGGACATGTAATGTCCATGGTCTCTTCATAGCGAAAGTCCTGATCTTAAAAATTGGGGCGTCAGGGTAGCCTAGTGGTTAGAACGTTGGACTAGTAACCAGAAGGTTGCAAATTCAAATCCCCCATCCTGACAAGGTTCAAATCAGTCGTTCTGCCCCTGAACAGGCAGTTAACCCATTGTTCATAGGCCATCATTGAAAATACAAATTTGTAACTGACTTGCCTAGTTAAATAAAGGTGAAATAAAGAATATATACGCCTAGGTCTAGATATTGTTTTGACCTTCTTGTGTTCTAGGTTTTTCCTAATTGTAATCTACTTGAAGTTAATAAAGTATTTTCTTGTTGACATCTTTGTTTTTTTAAGCCTCACTGCTTTATCACATGGCCACGTTCTCATGTTCCAATGTGAATTCTTTAAGAGATGGGCGGGTCTAAGGCTCTAGAGGGAGTGAAAGATGATAAATGGGCGTGAACAAAGAGCAGCACTTTTCTAAATATATGTTTCCTAAGGATTCATGTAGAGAAAGTGTGAAAACCACAGAAACATTTGGAATGCCCTTTTGTCCTGAATGGGATTCTAAATGTAATTTAAAAAAAATCTACATTACTTCCTCATGTTTCCTCCAATCACAGTATTATACCATGTAGAAGCTCTGAGTCATTACTTCCTCATGTTTCCTCCAATCACAGTGTATGATACCATGTAGAAGGTCTGAGTCATTACTTCCTCATGTTTCCTCCAATCACAGTGTATGATACCATGTAGAAGCTCTGAGTCATTACTTCCTCATGTTCTCCTCCAATCACAGTGTATGATACCATTTAGAAGCTCTGAGTCATTACTTCCTCATGTTTCCTCCAATCACAGTGTATGATACCATGTAGAAGCTCTGAGTCATTACTTCCTCATGTTCTCCTCCAATCACAGTGTATGATACCATGTAGAAGCTCTGAGTCATTACTTCCTCATGTTTCCTCCAATCACAGTGTATGATACCATTTAGAAGCTCAGACTGTACTTTTATCCAATGTAAAAAAATAAACACCATTTAAAAGGTTGCTACATAAGACTGAATAGAGACGGCGGGTCACATATTTGGTTGTGATAGTTGCAAAATACCTATTTTGGATGCATAAGTTGTTAGCTTGAATGCTAACGCTCATTGACAGGCTGGTAGCAAAGCCAAAGAGCATTTTACTGGTTGAAGTGTTTTTTTAAAGTATAAAGCAGTTGATTTGCAACAATGACACAAACATTATTAAATATATATTATCTATATACCTTAACATTACCTTAGCTCAAATAAACAATGGATTTCTGCTGTTGTGGGCCTTTAACCATCTGTCTGATTTTGTTGTTCACACAGGAGAAGGATGTGACTATCGTGGATCCTCTGGGGAGCCTCAACTACCTCATGATGCTGTCGAGGCAGAGAAGAGTCTCTCCACTTCAGAACATCTCAAATTCCAGCAGAGACCCACAGGAATGAAACCTCACCACTGCTTTGTCTGTGGGAAGAGTTACTCAAGATCAGATTCACTAAAAGCACACCAGAGAATTCACACTGGAGAGAAACCTTATAGCTGTTCTCAATGTGGGAAGAGTTTTACTACATCTAGCTGTCTGACTATACACCAGAGAACACACACAGGAGATAAATCTTTCCACTGCTCAGACTGTGGGAAGAGTTACTCAAGATCAGAGTCACTAAACACACACCAAAGAATTCACACTGGAGAGAAACCTTATAGCTGTTATCAATGTGGGAAGGGTTTTACTACATCTAGCAAGCTGACTATACACCAGAGAACACACACAGGAGAGAAATCTTTCCACTGCGCAGACTGTGGGAAGAGTTTTCTGATATCAGGACATTTAAAATCACACCAGAGAATACACACAGGAGAGAAGCCTTATAGCTGTGATCAATGTGGGAAGAATTTTAGTCACTTAAGCAGCCTGATAGTTCACCAGAGAACACACACAGGAGAGAAACCTTATAGCTGTGATCAATGTGGGAAGAGTTTTACTCAGTCTAGTCAGCTGACTAGGCACCAGAGAACACACACAGGAGATAAATATTTTAGCTGTGATCAATGTGGGAAGACTTTTACTGAGCCTGGTAACTTGACTAAGCACCAGAGAACACACACAGGAGAGAAACCATATAGCTGTGATCAATGTGGGAAGAGTTTTACTGAGTCTGGTAACTTGACTAAGCACCAGAGAAGACACTCAGGAGAGAAGTCACATAGTTGTGATCAATGTGACAAGAGATACTCTGATAATCGATCTCTTATTAAACATCAGAAAATACATGAAGGAGTTGTTTCATGATATCAATGAAATGATGTCACAATGTAGAATGTTTTAACATTGTAGTAGGAGTATTTTAATGATGTCACAATGTAGAATGTTGTAACATTGTAGTAGGAGTATTTTAATGATGTCACAATGTAGAATGTTGTAACATTGTAGTAGGAGTAGTTTAATGATGTCACAATGTAGAATGTTGTAACATTGTAGTAGGAGTATTCTAGTGATGTCACAATGTAGAACCCTTAAACGTTTGTCTCCTGTTCTATTGATTTCAGCATGATATGAATATTAGCCTCATCAGGGGGAAACTCCAGGTTCTGAATTGAAAGAGTCCTGTTTATTTGATTAACAAAAGGAGTTGTTACCACATTGGCACTATTTTTTATTTTTTTTATCCTCTTATGTTTTGTTGTGTAGTAAATATTTCCGTTTTTATTTTCATTGTTTTTATTCGTCCATGTGTGAAATGTGCTATATAAATAAATCTTGATATATATTTTCAAATTGCAAAACAAATTAACCCTATGACCGACTTCAACGAATCCAGTGCATTTTTGTTGAAAAGGAAAAATGTTCAAATCAACAATATGTCAAAGGACTCAACTACTGAAAACTGAAACAAACAAATCAATCCCACTTTTCCAGCCTGCTGAAGGCGTGGTGGAGTGGTGAACACCACCCCCGGCTCTACCAGGGGCTTGAGATGGTCTCCCACAGCTCTGCTTATGTCATGTTCTGTGGCCTTGCTGTTCCATTTCTTGACTGCCCCTGGAACACAGAAAGAAACACATTTAATAATATTATATAAGACACTCAAAGTAATGGATATGGAGCATCTACGGCCTCAGTTACACCTGGCACCTAAATGTGACTTCTGTCATCCGATCACTGCAAGCTGCATTAGGTTCAGATCTACCAGGATGGGCGTTGTGTTCAGACTATGACAGGCCACCATGTCAGCATAACCAACGTAAAGAGGTGGGGTGAATGAGTTGGGGAAAGTACATTCTACACGAATGACCTTGATAATAACAAAGAACAAATGAATGTGCCTGAGGGGAAATTAACTTTCATACAGCCAGAAGGGGTGAGAAATTACACCATTATCAGTGGACAATTTGGACTCATGTAAATAAACATGGATGATGGAATATATTCCCTTTTGCTGACGTGATGAACCGCCAAGGGGACATAAATAATTACCATCTAAACCATTTACATTTTACATTTAAGTCATTTAGCAGACGCTCTTATCCACCGTGTGTGACCTCTCACATCTCTGGCTGTAGAAGTGTTCTTCCTAACCAGTCCCTCAGCAGCTCTCTGACTGAGCTCCACCCTCACTGGGTCTTCAGAGGAGAGGAAGGCTGAGGAGGGATGGAAGGATGAATGGATCAATCAGTCAACAAGTCAGTAATATAAAGAGAGTGTTGATCATCTCCCACCCATGGAGAGACCTTTATACTGTATCCAGGGTTGGGTAGGTTACTTTCTAAATGTAATCTGTTAGTTACTAGTTACCTGTCTAACAGTGAGAGAGACCTTTATACTGTATTAGGTTACTTTCTAAATGTAATCTGTTAGTTACTAGTTACCTGTCTAACAGTGAGAGAGACCTTTATACTGTATCCAGGGTTGGGTAGGTTACTTTCTAAATGTAATCTGTTAGTTACTAGTTACCTGTCTAACAGTGAGAGAGACCTTTATACTGTATCCAGGGTTGGGTAGGTTACTTTCTAAATGTAATCTGTTAGTTACTAGTTACCTGTCTAACAGTGAGAGAGACCTTTATACTGTATCCAGGGTTTGGTTACTTTCTAAATGTAATCTGTTAGTTACTAGTTACCTTCTAAAGTGAGACCTTTATACTGTATCCAGGGTTGGGTAGGTTACTTTCTAAATGTAATCTGTTACTAGTTACCTAATCTAACAGTGAGAGAGACCTTTATACTGTATCCAGGGTTGGGTAGGTTACTTTCTAAATGTAATCTGTTAGTTACTAGTTACCTGTCTAACAGTGAGAGAGACCTTTATACTGTATCCAGGGTTGGGTAGGTTACTTTCTAAATGTAATCTGTTAGTTACTAGTTACCTGTCTAACAGTGAGAGAGACCTTTATACTGTATCCAGGGTTGGGTAGGTTACTTTCTAAATGTAATCTGTTAGTTACTAGTTAGTTACCTGTCTAACAGTGTCTAACAGTGAGAGAGACCTTTATACTGTATCCATGGTTGGGTAGGTTACTTTCTAAATGTAATCTGTTAGTTACTAGTTACCTGTCTAACAGTGAGAGAGACCTTTATACTGTATCCAGGGTTGGGTAGGTTACTTTCTAAATGTAATCTGTTAGTTACTAGTTACCTATCTAACAGTGAGAGAGACCTTTATACTGTATCCAGGGTTGGGTAGGTTACTTTCTAACAGTGAGAGAGACCTTTATACTGTATCCAGGGTTGGGTAGGTTACTTTCTAAATGTAATCTGTTAGTTACTAGTTACCTGTCTAACAGTGAGTGTAATCAGTGTAATCAACACTGCTAGCTAGCTAGCCAGCTAGCCCCTGAATCAACAACGCAGCCAGCTATTTGTCGTCCTTAACGTAGGAGACACTGCTAGCTAGCTAACAGCTAGCCAACGTCTACCGATTAGAACTCAACAACCCGGTCGCATTCCGCCTCGCTCCACAGGTAGTATCACATTTTCATTTCATTTCATTACAGTACAACGGTTTGATTTGTTTGATCGTAGCTAGCTACATAGCTAGCTACATAGCCGTCTCTGTATCAAAGATAATTGTGTAGTCTAGAGCGATTTTCTAGGTTACCTAGCCAGCTATTGTCGTTCTTTTAACGCAACGTAACGTAATCAACAACGCAGCCACTGCCAGCTAGCCTACAAAGTCAACAACGCAGCCACTGCCAGCTAGCCTACTTCAGCAGTACTGTATCATTTTTAATTATTTTAGTCAATAAGATTCTTGCTACGTAAGCTCAACTTTCTGAACATTCGAGACGTGTAGTCCACTTGTCATTCCAATCTCCTTTGCATTAGCGTAGCCTCTTCTGTAGCCTGTCAACTATGTGTCTGTCTATCCCTGTTCTCTCCTCTCTGCACAGACCATACAAACGCTCCACACCGCGTGGCCGCGGCCACCCTAATCTGGTGGTCCCAGCGCGCACGACCCACGTGGAGTTCCAGGTCTCCGGTAGCCTCTGGAACTGCCGATCTGCGGCCAACAAGGCAGAGTTCATCTCAGCCTATGCCTCCCTCCAGTCCCTCGACTTCTTGGCACTGACGGAAACATGGATCACCACAGATAACACTGCTACTCCTACTGCTCTCTCTTCGTCCGCCCACGTGTTCTCGCACACCCCGAGAGCTTCTGGTCAGCGGGGTGGTGGCACCGGGATCCTCATCTCTCCCAAGTGGTCATTCTCTCTTTCTCCCCTTACCCATCTGTCTATCGCCTCCTTTGAATTCCATGCTGTCACAGTTACCAGCCCTTTCAAGCTTAACATCCTTATCATTTATCGCCCTCCAGGTTCCTCGGAGAGTTCATCAATGAGCTTGATGCCTTGATAAGCTCCTTTCCTGAGGACGGCTCACCTCTCACAGTTCTGGGCGACTTTAACCTCCCCACGTCTACCTTTGACTCATTCCTCTCTGCCTCCTTCTTTCTACTCCTCTCCTCTTTTGACCTCTCCCTCTCACCTTCCCCCCTACTCACAAGGCAGGCAATACGCTCGACCTCATCTTTACTAGATGCTGTTCTTCCACTAACCTCATTGCAACTCCCCTCCAAGTCTCCGACCACTACCTTGTATCCTTTTCCCTCTCGCTCTCATCCAACACTTCCCACACTGCCTCTACTCGGATGGTATCGCGCCGTCCCAACCTTCGCTCTCTCTCCCCGCTACTCTCTCCTCTTCCATCCTATCATCTCTTCCTCTGCTCAAACCTTCTCCAACCTATCTCCTGATTCTGCCTCCTCAACCCTCCTCTCCTCCCTTTCTGCATCCTTTGACTCTCTATGTCCCCTATCCTCCAGGCCGGCTCGGTCCTCCCCTCCCGCTCCGTGGCTCGACGACTCATTGCGAGCTCACAGAACAGGGCTCCGGGCAGCCGAGCGGAAATGGAGGAAAACTCGCCTCCCTGCGGACCTGGCATCCTTTCACTCCCTCCTCTCTACATTTTCCTCTTCTGTCGCTGCTGCTAAAGCCACTTTCTACCACTCTAAATTCCAAGCATCTGCCTCTAACCCTAGGAAGCTCTTTGCCACCTTCTCCTCCCTCCTGAATCCCCCCCCTCCTCCCTCTCTGCAGATGACTTCGTCAACCATTTTGAAAAGAAGGTCGACGACATCCGATCCTCGTTTGCTAAGTCAAACGACACCGCTGGTTCTGCTCACACTGCCCTACCCTGTGCTCTGACCTCTTTCTCCCTCTCTCTCCAGATGAAATCTTGCGTCTTGTGACGGCCGGCCGCCCAACAACCTGCCCGCTTGACCCTATCCCCTCCTCTCTTCTCCAGACCATTTCCGGAGACCTTCTCCCTTACCTCACCTCGCTCATCAACTCATCCCTGACCGCTGGCTACGTCCCTTCCGTCTTCAAGAGAGCGAGAGTTGCACCCCTTCTGAAAAAACCTACACTCGATCCCTCCGATGTCAACAACTACAGACCAGTATCCCTTCTTTCTTTTCTCTCCAAAACCCTTGAACGTGCCGTCCTTGGCCAGCTCTCCCGCTATCTCTCTCAGAATGACCTTCTTGATCCAAATCAGTCAGGTTTCAAGACTAGTCATTCAACTGAGACTGCTCTTCTCTGTATCACGGAGGCGCTCCGCACTGCTAAAGCTAACTCTCTCTCCTCTGCTCTCATCCTTCTAGACCTATCGGCTGCCTTCGATACTGTGAACCATCAGATCCTCCTCTCCACCCTCTCCGAGTTGGGCATCTCCGGCGCGGCCCACGCTTGGATTGCGTCCTACCTGACAGGTCGGTCCTACCAGGTGGCGTGGCGAGAATCCGTCTCCTCACCACGTGCTCTCACCACTGGTGTCCCCCAGGGCTCTGTTCTAGGCCCTCTCCTATTCTCACTATACACCAAGTCACTTGGCTCTGTCATAACCTCACATGGTCTCTCCTATCATTGCTATGCAGACGACACACAATTAATCTTCTCCTTTCCCCCTTCTGATGACCAGGTGGCGAATCGCATCTCTGCATGTCTGGCAGACATATCAGTGTGGATGACGGATCACCACCTCAAGCTGAACCTCGGCAAGACGGAGCTGCTCTTCCTCCCGGGGAAGGACTGCCCGTTCCATGATCTCGCCATCACGGTTGACAACTCCACTGTGTCTTCCTCCCAGAGCGCTAAGAACCTTGGCGTGATCCTGGACAACACCCTGTCGTTCTCAACTAACATCAAGGCGGTGGCCCGTTCCTGGATAAGAGCGTCTGCTAAATGACTTAAATGTAATGTAATGTACTGTATATCTGAAAGCTATCAAATCAAAATTTTACTTACTTACTTATATTGAAATGCCATTTGATTAGGTGTTCATGAGTCTTATGGCTTGGGGGTAGAAGCTGTTTAGAAGCCTCTTGGACCTAGACTTGGTGCTCCGATACCGCTCGCCGTGTTGTAGCAGAGAGAACAGTCTATGACTAGGGTGGCTGGAGTCTTCGACGATTGTTAGGGCCTTCCTCTGATACCGCCTGGTATAGAGGTCCTGGATGGCAGGAAGCTAGGCCCCAGTGATGTACTGGGCCATTCGCACTACCCTCTGTAGTGCATTGCAGTCAGAGGCCGAGCAGTTACCATACCAGGCAGTGATGCAACCAGTCAGGATGCTCTCGATGGTGCAGCTGTAGAACCTTTTGAGGATCTGAGGATCCATGCCAATTGTTTTCAGGTTTTGTTGTGCCCTCTTCACGACTGTCTTAATGTGCTTGGACCATGTTAGTTTGTTGGTGATGTGGACAATAAGGAACTTGAAGCTTTCAACCTGCTCCACTAAATCCCTGTCGATGTGAATGGGGGCGTGCTCGGTCCTGTAGTCCACAATCATCTCTTTTGTCTTATCACCTTGAGGGAGAGGTTGTTGTCCAGGCACCACATGGCCAGGTCTCTGACCTCCTCCCTATAGGCTGTCTCGTCGTTGTCTGCGATCAGGCCAACCACTGTTGTGTCATCGGAAAACTTAATGCTGGTGTTGGAGTCGTGTCTGGCCGTGCAGTCATGAGTGAACATGGAGTACAGGAGGGGACTGAACACGCATCCCTGAGGGGCCCCTGTGTTGAGGATCAGTGTGGCGGATATGCTGTTACTGTTAAGGGAATTTTTATCAATGATGACTAATTATGTATACATTTCAATCAGGACTGACTAGTCCAAATGCTATTATGTACTGTACATATATGAATTTTCTCTCTTGCTCCCATTCCCAATTGTATATAATATAGTCAGGAGTTTAGAACAGTGCCTTGGTACAAATGAATGAACTATCTCCAGACTGTCTAGAATGCTATCTACACTGACTGACCTTGGCTTTAGGCGAGGAGGGAAGGCTCGAGAACTATAGGGCCTCTCTACCAGTGTCATGAAGAGATAGAACATTTAGAAAACGCTGACGTCATTTTCAGTTTATAACCTGTGGAAAAATGTGTATGTACAGGCAGTACTCTCTTGAATTAAACGCTGTTACCTGACTTTTAAGACCGGGGCTCTGTCCATTCTTATAAAAATATAGGGTCTTACAAACCCTTCGAATGCATTGACAGAGTATTTAATTCTGATTCAAATCAAATCAAATCAAATCAAATTTTATTTGTCACATACACATGGTTAGCAGATGTTAATGCGAGTGTAGCGAAATGCTTGTGCTTCTAGTTCCGACAATGCAGTGATAACCAACAAGTAATCTAACTAACAATTCTAAAACTAATGTCTTATACACAGTGTTAGGGGATAAAGAATATGTACATAAGGATATATGAGTGAGTGATGGTACAGAGCAGCATACAGTAGATGGTATCGAGTACAGTATATACATATGAGATGAGTATGTAGACAAAGTAAACAAAGTGGCATAGTTAAAGTGGCTAGTGATACATGTATTACATAAGGATGCAGTCGATGATGTAGAGTACAGTATATACGTATGCATATGAGATGAATAATGTAGGGTAAGTAACATTATATAAGGTAGCATTGTTTAAAGTGGCTAGTGATATATTTACATCATTTCCCATCAATTCCCATTATTAAAGTGGCTGGAGTTGGGTCAGTGTCAATGACAGTGTGTTGGCAGCAGCCACTCAATGGTGGCTGTTTAACAGTCTGATAGCCTTGAGATAGAAGCTGTTTTTCAGTCTCTCAGTCCCAGCTTTGATGCACCTGTACTGACCTCGCCTTCTGGATGATAGCGGGGTGAACAGGCAGTGGTTGGTGGTTGATGTCCTTGATGATCTTTATGGCCTTCCTGTAACATCGGGTGGTGTAGGTGTCCTGGAGGGCAGGTAGTTTGCCCCCGGTGATGCGTTGTGCAGACCTCACTACCCTCTGGAGAGCCTTACGGTTGAGGGCGGAGCAGTTGCCGTACCAGGCGGTGATACAGCCCGCCAGGATGCTCTCGATTGTGCATCTGTAGAAGTTCGTGAGTGCTTTTGGTGACAAGCCGAATTTCTTCAGCCTCCTGAGGTTGAAGAGGCGCTGCTGCGCCTTCTTCACGGCTGTCAGTGTGAGTGGACCAATTCAGTTTGTCTGTGATGTGTATGCCGAGGAACTTAAAACTTGCTACCCTCTCCACTACTGTTCCATCGATGTGGATAGGGGGTGTTCCCTCTGCTGTTTCCTGAAGTCCACAATCATCTCCTTAGTTTTGTTGACGTTGAGTGTGAGGTTATTTTCCTGACACCACACTCCGAGGGCCCTCACCTCCTCCCTGTAGGCCGTCTCGTCGTTGTTGGTAATCAAGCCTACCACTGTTGTGTCGTCCGCAAACTTGATGATTGAGTTGGAGGCGTGCGTGGCCACGTAGTCGTGGGTGAACAGGGAGTACAGAGAGAGGGCTCAGAACGCACCCTTGTGGGGCCCCGTGTTGAGGATCAGCGGGGAGGAGATGTTGTTGCCTACCCTCACCACCTGGGGGCGGCCCGTCAAGAAGTCCAGTACCCAGTTGCACAGGGCGGGGTCGAGACCCAGGGTCTCGAGCTTGATGACGAGCTTGGAGGGTACTATGGTGTTGAATGCCGAGCTGTAGTCGATGAACAGCATTCTCACATAGGTATTCCTCTTGTCCAGGTGGGTTAGGGCAGTGTGCAGTGTGGTTGAGATTGCATCGTCTGTGGACCTATTTGGGCGGTAAGCAAATTGGAGTGGGTCTAGGGTGTCAGGTAGGGTGGAGGTGATATGGTCCTTGACTAGTCTCTCAAAGCACTTCATGATGACGGAAGTGAGTGCTACGGGCGGTAGTCGTTTAGCTCAGTTACCTTAGCTTTCTTGGGAACAGGAACAATGGTGGCCCTCTTGAAGCATGTGGGAACAGCAGACTGGTATAGGGATTGATTGAATATGTCCGTAAACACACCGGCCAGCTGGTCTGCGCATGCTCTGAGGGCGCGGCTGGGGATGCCGTCTGGGCCTGCAGCCTTGCGAGGGTTAACACGTTTAAATGTCTTACTCACCTCGGCTGCAGTGAAGGAGAGACCGCATGTTTTCGTTGCAGGCCGTGTCAGTGGCACTGTATTGTCCTCAAAGCGGGCAAAAAAGTTATTTAGTCTGCCTGGGAGCAAGACATCCTGGTCCGTGACTGGGCTGGGTTTCTTCTTGTAGTCCGTGATTGACTGTAGACCCTGCCACATGCCTCTTGTGTCTGAGCCATTGAATTGAGATTCCACTTTGTCCCTGTACTGACGCTTAGCTTGTTTAATAGCCTTGGAGGGAATAGCTGCATTGTTTATATTCGGACATGTTACCAGACACCTTGCCCTGATTAAAAGCAGTGGTTCGCGCTTTCAGTTTCACGCGAATGCTGCCATCAATCCACGGTTTCTGGTTTGGGAATGTTTTTATCGTTGCTATGGGAACGACATCTTCGACGCACGTTTTAATGAACTCGCACACCGAATCAGCGTATTCGTCAATATTTTCATCTGACGCAATACGAAACATGTCCCAGTCCACGTGATGGAAGCAGTCTTGGAGTGTGGAGTCAGCTTGGTCTGACCAGCGTTGGACAGACCTCAGCGTGGGAGCCTCTTGTTTAAGTTTCTGCCTGTAGGCAGGGATCAACAAAATGGAGTCGTGGTCAGCTTTTCCGAAAGGGGGGCGGGGCAGGGCCTTATATGCGTCGCGGAAGTTAGAGTAACAATGATCCAAGGTTTTACCACCCCTGGTTGCGCAATCGATATGCTGATAAGATTGGGAAACAATACAGAGGAATTTAGAATTCCTTCAACAGTTACCCACCCTCACCACCTGGGAACGGCCGGGTCAGGAAGTCCAGGATCCAGTTGCAGAGGGAGGTGTTTAGTCCCAGGTTCCTTAGCTTATTGATGAGCTTTGAGGGCACTATGGTTTTGAACGTTGAGCTGTAGTCAATGAATAGCATTCTCACATAGGTGTTCCTTTTGTCCAGGTGGGAAAGGGCAGTGCGGAGTGCAATAGAGATTGCAACATCTGTAGATCTGTTGGGGTGGTATGCAAATTGGAGTGGGTCTAGGGTTTCTGGGATAATGGTGTTGATGTGAGCCATGGCCAGCCTTTCAAAGCACTTTATGGCTACAGACGTGAGTGCTACGGGTCGGTAGTCATTTAGGCAGGTTACCTTAGTGTTCTTGGGCACAGGCATTATGGTGGTCAGCTTAAAACTTGTTGGTATTACAGACGTAGACAGGGATAAGTTAAAAATGTCAGTGAAGACACTTGCCAGTTGGTCAGCGCATGTTCGCAGTACATCTCCTGCTGATCCGTCTGGCCCTGGGAATAAACTATGTAATTTATGTAACACACAAATGCCATGTTATCTCCATGGTGCTTGAGCTTTGTTTTCTGAAAATATTTTGGATGTTCAACACGTATAGACCCAGATGACATATTCATGAAAACAGAGTGACCCAAGTCTCCTGTGTGTGTGTGTGTGTGTGTGCGTGTGTGTGTGTGTGTGTGTGTGTGTGTGAGAGAGAGAGAGAGAGATAGATCTGCAGTTCCCGAGGTAGAGACACTGACTACTCATAGTATGTTAAACAATTCTAGTGTAGTAACCCTTATGGACCTCACATTGAATTCTAGTGTAGTAACCCTTATGGACCTCACGTTGAATTCTAGTGTAGTAACCCTTATGGACCTCACTATCTGGCACATTGAATTCTAGTGTAGTAACCCTTATGGACCTCACTATCTGGCACATTGAATTCTAGTGTAGTAACCCTTATGGACCTCACATTGAATTCTAGTGTAGTAACCCTTATGGAACTCACTATCTGGCACATTGAATTCTAGTGTAGTAACCCTTATGGACCTCACATTGAATTCTAGTGTAGTAACCCTTATGGACCTCACTATCTGGCACATTGAATTCTAGTGTAGTAACCCTTATGGACCTCACTATCTGGCACATTGAATTCTAGTGTAGTAACCATATGGACCTCACTATCTGGCACATTGAATTCTAGTGTAGTAACCCTTATGGACCTCACTATCTGGCACATTGAATTCTAGTGTAGTAACCCTTATGGACCTCACTATCTGGCACATTGAATTCTAGTGTAGTAACCCTTATGGACCTCACTATCTGGCACATTGAATTCTAGTGTAGTAACCCTTATGGACCTCACTATCTGGCACATTGAATTCTAGTGTAGGAACCCTTATGGACCTCACTATCTGTCACATTGAATTCTAGTGAAGTAACCCTTATGGACCTCACTATCTGGCACATTGAATTCTAGTGTAGTAACCCTTATGGACCTCACTATCTGGCACATTGAATTCTAGTGTAGTAACCCTTATGGACCTCACTATCTGGCACATTGAATTCTAGTGTAGTAACCCTTATGGACCTCACTATCTGCACATTGAATTCACATTGGAATTGGCACATTAGTGTAGGAACCCTTATGGACCTCACTATCTGTCACATTGAAATCTAGTGAAGTAACCCTCATGGACCTCACTATCTGGCACATTGAATTCTAGTGTAGTAACCCTTATGGACCTCACTATCTGGCACATTGAATTCTAGTGTAGTAACCCTTATGGACCTCACTATCTGGCACATTGAATTCTAGTGTAGTAACCCTTATGGACCTCACTATCTGGCACATTGAATTCTAGTGTAGTAACCCTTATGGACCTCACTATCTGGCACATTGAATTCTAGTGTAGTAACCCTTATGGACCTCACTATCTGGCACATTGAATTCTAGTGTAGTAACCCTTATGGACCTCACTATCTGGCACATTGAATTCTAGTGTAGTAACCCTTATGGATCACTATCTGGCACATTGAATTCTAGTGTAGTAACCCTTATGGACCTCACTATCTGGCACATTGAATTCTAGTGTAGTAACCCTTATGGACCTCACTATCTGGCACATTGAATTCTAGTGTAGTAACCCTTATGGACCTCACTATCTGGCACATTGAATTCTAGTGTAGGAACCCTTATGGACCTCACTATCTGTCACATTGAATTCTAGTGAAGTAACCCTTATGGACCTCACTATCTGGCACATTGAATTCTAGTGTAGTAACCCTTATGGACCTCACTATCTGGCACATTGAATTCTAGTGTAGTAACCCTTATGGACCTCACTATCTGGCACATTGAATTCTAGTGTAGTAACCCTTATGGACCTCACTATCTGTCACATTGAATTCTAGTGAAGTAACCCTTATGGACCTCACTATCTGGCACATTGAATTCTAGTGTAGTAACCCTTATGGACCTCACTATCTGGCACATTGAATTCTAGTGTAGTAACCCTTATGGACCTCACTATCTGGCACATTGAATTCTAGTGTAGTAACCCTTATGGACCTCACTATCTGGCACATTGAATTCTAGTGTAGTAACCCTTATGGACCTCACTATCTGGCACATTGAATTCTAGTGTAGTAACCCTTATGGACCTCACTATCTGGCACATTGAATTCTAGTGTAGTAACCCTTATGGACCTCACTATCTGGCACATTGAATTCTAGTGTAGTAACCCTTATGGACCTCACTATCTGGCACATTGAATTCTAGTGTAGTAACCCTTATGGACCTCACTATCTGGCACATTGAATTCTAGTGTAGTAACCCTTATGGACCTCACTATCTGGCACATTGAATTCTAGTGTAGTAACCCTTATGGACCTCACTATCTGGCACATTGAATTCTAGTGTAGGAACCCTTATGGACCTCACTATCTGTCACATTGAATTCTAGTGAAGTAACCCTTATGGACCTCACTATCTGGCACATTGAATTCTAGTGTAGTAACCCTTATGGACCTCACTATCTGGCACATTGAATTCTAGTGTAGTAACCCTTATGGACCTCACTATCTGTCACATTGAATTCTAGTGTAGGAACCCTTATGGACCTCACTATCTGGCACATTGAAGAACTCCGGGTTCAGTGAATTATCACTTCTGCCTCTAATCAACAATCATAGGATTCATTCACGCTCCTTAGATCCCAGGTTACGGTTACTTACTAATGTTCTGTCATGGTCTATGGACCCCCTGAAGCAGCGTTGGCCACCCCCCTGGCCACACCACGTATAAAACCCCCCTGACCACACCATGTATAAACCCCCCTGGCCACACCATGTATAAAACCCCCTGGCCACACCATGTATAAACCCCCCTGGCCACACCATGTATAAACCCCCCTGGCCACACCATGTATAAACCCCCCTGGCCACACCATGTATAAACCCCCTGGCCACACCATGTATAAAACCCCTGGCCACACCATGTATAAACCCCCTGGCCACACCATGTATAAACCCCCTGGCCACATCATGTATAAACCCCCTGGCCACACCATGTATAAACCCCCTGGCCACACCATGTATAAACCCCTTGGCCACACCATGTATAAACCCCCTGGCCACACCATGTATAAACCCCCTGGCCACACCATGTATAACCCCCCTGGCCACACCATGTATAAACCCCCTGGCCACACCATGTATAAACCCCCTGGCCACACCATGTATAAACCCCCCTGGCTACACCATGTATAAACCCCCTGGCCACACCATGTATAAAACCCCCTGGCCACACCATGTATAACCCCCTGGCCACACCATGTATAAACCCCCTGGCCACATCATGTATAAACCCCTGGCCACATCATGTATAAACCCCCTGGCCACACCATGTATAAACCCCCTGGCCACACCATGTATAAAACCCCTGGCCACATCATGTATAAACCCCCTGGCCACACCATGTATAAACCCCCTGGCCACACCATGTATAAACCCCCTGGCCACATCATGTATAAACCCCCTGGCCACATCATGTATAAACCCCCTGGCCACACCATGTATAAACCCCCTGGCCACATCATGTATAAACCCCCTGGCCACATCATGTATAAACCCCCTGGCCACATCATGTATAAACCCCCTGGCCACACCATGTATAAACCCCCTGGCCACACCATGTATAAAACCCCCTGGCCACACCATGTATAAAACCCCCTGGCCACACCATGTATAAAAACCCCTGGCCACACCATGTATAAACCCCCTGGCCACACCATGTATAAACCCCCTGGCTACACCATGTATAAACCCCCTGGCCACACCATGTATAAACCCCCTGGCTACACCATGTATAAAACCCCCCTGGCCACACCATGTATAAACCCCCCTGGCCACACCATGTATAAAACCCCCCTGGCCACACCATGTATAAAACTCTAGCTGGGGCGAATTGAGTTGTTGCACACGCGCATTTCACACAGTAGGCGTTCCCTAACGAAAATATGCAAATGACTGCTGGAACGCACCAATAGGATCTCTCTTGCTCCTGCTTGGCTCTGCCCACCTCCTTGCTTGTTCTGTCCACTATGATTCATTTGCTCCCATTGGAAACGACAGGCTCTGGTCCATCTTGGGTTAGTTGTCACACAGTCTTGAAGAGCATGAGGTGTGGCCAGTGGTGGATAAAGTACTTGAGTAAAAGTAAAGATACCTTAGTAGAAAATGTAAAGTGAAATTCACCCAGTAAAATACTACTACTTGAGGAAAAGTCTAAAAGTACTTGGTGTTAAATATACTTAAGCATCAAAAGTAAAAGTCAAAATAATTTCAAATTCCTTAAACCAGACGGCACGGTTTTCTTGTTTTTATTTATTTACGGATAGCCAGGGGCACACTCCAATACTCAGACATCATTTACAAACAAAGCATTTGTGTTTAGTGAGTCTGCCAGATAAGAGGCAGTAGGGATGACCAGGGATGTTCTCTGTTTAGTGAGTCTGCCAGATAAGAGGCAGTAGGGATGACCAGGGATGTTCTCTTGACGTGGACCATTTTTCTATCCTGTTAAGCAAGCAAAATGTAACGAGTACCTTTGGGTGTCAGGGAACATTTATGGAGTAAAAAGTACATAATTTTCCTTAGAAATGTAGTGCCTTAAAAGTAAAAGTTGTCAAAAATATAAATAGTAAAGTAAAGTAAAACGACTTAAGTAGTACTTTAAAGTATTTTTAATTAAGTACTTTACACCTCTGGGTGTGGCTGACGCTGCCACACGACCTCGGTAGCACAGAGTAAATCAATATGAAGTTGAGAAATAGTGCATTGTGGGCGGTTTAGAAGATATCCGGAAATAAGTTAATAAATATGTAATAACACAAAAAAACATAACTGTTTGTTCTTATAGGTAACCAGATCGTGACTACAACTAAGTTACTAAGTATTTAACCACATTGTGTTGTTTCATCGGTGGTTAAAAAAAACTCTTGATTCCTACCCTTTAACTTTTGGTCTGAAAATTAAATATTCATTTTACTCAACTGCGTTTCCCACTCCAGTCAGCAGATGGCGGTCTGAGACTTTAAGGCAATGCAGCTGGTGTGACGTATAATGTAGTGGACGGAAGGCTTCTTTCAACAGCAGCAACAGTTAGTCAGACACCTCGGTAGCTTGATAGACAAAATAGACGAACCACTAAACCGCTTTAGATGCTTCCGTAGAGCCACTGTGTTTTAAACCCACTTCTGTCGTCTAGTTAGTTATCCGATTTAATGTCATATTTACGTTGTTGTTCTTGGTCAGCTAGCGGGCTGGTTAAGTTAGCATTAGCCTAAGCTAGCTAACATCCCCGACCATGAGATCACTAAGCTACTCTCCTGCTAAAGAAGAGGAGGTCTGCTGGACGGAGAAAGAAGCTCTCGTGAAAGAGGAGGAAGAAGAGGAGGCTGACACAATAAAACAAGAAGTAGAGGGTGAGGCAGTGAAAGAAGAAGAGAAAGACGCGTTCAGAGTGAAAGAGGAGGAGGATGTTACAGTAAAAGAAGAGGAGGAAGAGAAAGACCAGGATGCAGTTTTTGGAGTGAAAGAGGAGGAGGAGGAAATGACTGTCACGTCGAAAAAGGAGGAGGAGGAAACTGGATATCTGGGCCCGGTTTCCCAAATTCATCTTAAGGCATCCAATGGTTCTAACAATGAACTGAACCATAAGATGGTTTTGAGAAATCGTTCCCTGATTAACACTAGTAAGTACTGTCTTAAATACAGAGGCACAAACTCTGCACAAACTCTGATGTTTGGTGTTAAAGGGACAATCTGCAATGCTACATCCGTATTGGGACTTTTAAATTATTTATTTATAGCCATTGATTCTTGAAGAATATAACACATGCCTCATGAGCTTAGTTCAACTGTTGCACCCCATTAGAACCCCAAATAAGCTTTTTTTTACTCCAATGATTAGAAACAAAGTAAACCAACACTGTATAGCCTCAACATGGTTAAAACTATAATGTTGATATCATGGATGGTCAGTCCTTGCATCCATAGGTCTGTCTATGAATTTGAGAGTAGTTACATTTCTCCAGCCCCATCCAACATCTTATTAACAAAACAGTGGTGGAATTACAGCTTTGTTATTGTTTCAACTGCAGATTGATTGATGGGGCTTTTTTAAAGGGAGCTAGCTAGGTTTTAAGCAGCAACAAAATGGCAGCCCAGAGACTTGGTTAACAGCTGAGGGATGGGGGAAGGAGAAGTGTAACCACTCTCAAATTCATAGAGAACGATATTGTAGAAACCTTAACCCAACACCTAGCGACCTCGTCAAGAAGTTCAGACATCTTGGCATAACAGGTATAAGGTGTTGGCTTGACAGTCGCTGGACCCAGGTTTGAGTTCAGCTCAGGGCCTCTCCCTGAATTCCCTACACTATGAATACAAGGACTGGCCATCCATACGGTCAAAATGATAGTTTTAACCAGATTTTGAGGCTATATAGTATATTTTAGAATTCATCCATGATGTCATAATGATAGTTTAACCAGGTTTCTATGATATATAGTATATTCTAGAATTCATCCATGATGTCATGATGATAGTTTAACCAGGTTTCTAGGCTATATAGTATATTCTAGAATTCATCCATGATGTCATGATGATAGTTTAACCAGGTTTCTAGGCTATATAGTATATTCTAGAATTCATCCATGATGTCATGATGATAGTTTAACCAGGTTTCTAGGCTATATAGTATATTCTAGAATTCATCCATGATGTCATAATGATAGTTTTAACCAGATTGAGTCTATACAGTGTTAATCTACCTACAGTGACGTTATAGGAGCTCATGTTTTGGTTTCTGATGGGGAAATAGAGTTGAAACATTTGAGGCATTTCTAAGTTCTATTCTTCAGGATGGCTATAAGGGCTGAGCCCGAGTGGTAGGTCAATAGGCTGTTGTAGAAGTCTTCACCCAAATCAAGGTTAGTGAAAACTGTTCTGATGTCTAAAAGCTCTCTTTGGTCATATGAAATGATGGTGGAAACATTATGTACCAAAAAAAGGTTATGATCAGTGTACATTTTTTAAAATTTTATACACAAAATACCACAATTGGTCAGGAGTCCTTAAAACGTCTGCTTTCCAATGCAGCACCATTCTAGATAACATTCTAGATAACATTCTAGATAACATTCTAGATAACATTCTAAATAACTAAATAACATTCTAAATAACTCTAAATAACATTCTAAATAACATTCTAAATAACATTCTAAATAACTCTAAATAACATTCTAAATAACATTCTAGATAACATTCTAGATAACATTCTAGGTAACATTCTAGGTAACATTCTAGGTAACATTCTAGATAACATTCTAAATAACATTCTAGATAACATTCTAAATAACTAAATAACATTCTAAATAACATTCTAAATAACATTCTAAATAACATTCTAAATAACTCTAAATAACATTCTAAATAACATTCTAAATAACATTCTAAATAACATTCTAAATAACATTCTAGATAACATTCTAAATAACTAAATAACATTCTAAATAACATTCTAGATAACATTCTAGATAACATTCTAGGTAACATTCTAGGTAACATTCTAGGTAACATTCTAGATAACATTCTAAATAACATTCTAGATAACATTCTAAATAACTCTAAATAACATTCTAAATAACATTCTAAATAACTCTAAATAACATTCTAAATAACATTCTAAATAACATTCTAAATAACATTCTAAATAACTCTAAATAACATTCTAGATAACATTCTAAATAACTCTAAATAACATTCTAGATAACATTCTAAATAACTAAATAACATTCTAAATAACTCTAAATAACATTCTAGATAACATTCTAAATAACTAAATAACATTCTAAATAACATTCTAGATAACATTCTAGATAACATTCTAAATAACATTCTAAATAACATTCTAAATAACTCTAAATAACATTCTAGATAACATTCTAAATAACTAAATAACATTCTAAATAACTCTAAATAACATTCTAAATAACATTCTAAATAACTCTAAATAACATTCTAGATAACATTCTAAATAACATTCTAAATAACATTCTAAATAACTCTAAATAACATTCTAAATAACATTCTAGATAACATTCTAAATAACATTCTAAATAACATTAGCATTAATTAGCCTACGTGAACAAGAAGCACAACATATTTTCAGAGATGTGTGATAATTAACTCCTCTGTAATATAGTAAAGCTTTGAAATCGTGACATTATGTACTTTCAAGGAAAATAGGCAGATTTTTCTTGACTGGTTTTTAGAAGGGATTTCGTGACTATTAGCTTAGCAACCACGTGACGCAGCATGACAAGGTGAACTCGATTGGTCAACAGTCTGTAAGACGGGTGTTAGTCGTTTGGAAAGCTTTGAAACTTCCTGGAAAAGTTTTTCCTTTTAAAACATTTTTTGTTTACTAGCCTGTTTAATTTGGATCCCGTGATGCGATTAGCCTCAGTCCTGTACTTGTGGATATTTAAATCCCTTCTGTTTGTTGCGGTTTCCATCGGCTTTACGAGCTGTGCCTGCTGGAATAGTGTGGTGTACCAGCGTTAGTCTACGTTGCATCCATCATGCCGCCCAAAGTTAAAGAAGGGTTGGAGTAATGTAGAGGACGGTGTTTAACTATGACAGGTACGTGATCTTTTACACCAACAAAAATATGTCTACAAGCATTTGTTACAGCAACAGGAATATAGCTTCAAGAGCCTTTGTCCAAATACTGGTGGATTCAACTAACAAAAGAGGGGACGATCTGACCAGAGAGGTCCAAGACGTTAAGAACAGTTTGCAGTTCTCCCAGGGAGAGGTGGATGTCCTGAAAGAGACTTGCAGCAAGATGCCAACAAAATGTAAGTCCCCGTAAGATGACATCATCACTGCCTGTGAATGATTATTATAGATGACATCATCACTGTCTGTGAAGTATTAGTACAGATGACTGGGGAAACAGACTATCTAGATCACGTCCCCGTGAGATGACATCATCACTGCCTGTGAATGATTATTACAGATGACTGGGGAAACAGACTATCTAGATCACGTCCCCGTGAGATGACATCATCACTGTCTGTGAATGATTATTACAGATGACTGGGGAAACAAACTATCTAGATCACGTCCCCGTGAGATGACATCATCACTGTCTGTGAATTATTATTACAGATGACTGGGGAAACAGACTATCTAGATCACGTCCCCGTGAGATGACATCATCACTGCCTGTGAATTATTATTATTATTACAGATGACTGGGGAAACAGACTATCTAGAGCGCGTGTCAAACACGAGGCCCAATCCGGCCCGTGACACATTTCTATCCGACCCGCGCAGTTATTTGGGTTGTCAATTCAGTTTGGCCTGCTTACATACCGCCCGCGATGCGCTGCACTACAAGTCCCAGCAAGCACTGCCAACGTGCTGCACGCCAAACATCAGTGGATTGCCACAGACACACCCCTCTTCCCAGATCCACACACGAACCAGCCAGTGTGCTGTATCATATATACAGTTGAAGTCGGAAGTTTACACACACTTAGGTTGGAATCATTAAAACTCGTTTTTCAACCACTCCACAAATTTCTTGTTAACAAACTATAGTTTTGGCAAGTCTACTTCTACTTTGTGCATGACACACTACATTTTTCCGATTCTTTATAGACAGATTAGTTCACTTATAATTCACTGTATCACAATTCCAGTGGGTCAGAAGTTTACATACACTAAGTTGACTGTGCCTTTAAACAGCTTGGAAAATTCCAGAAAATGATGTCATGCTTTAGAAGCTTCTGATAGGCTAATTGACATCATTAAGACCTCAGAAAAAAATGGTGGACCTCCACAAGTCTGGTTCATCCTTGGGAGCAATTTCCAAACGCCTGAAGGTACCACGTTCATCTGTACAAATAGTACGCAAGTATAAACACCGTGGGACCATGCAACCGTCATACCGCTACGGAAAGAGAAGCGTTCTGTCTCCTAGAGATGAACGTACTTTGGTGCGAAAAGTTAAAATCAATCCCAGAACAACAGCAAAGGACCTTGTGAAGATGCTGGAGGAAACCGGTACAAAAGTATCTATATCCACAGTAAAACGAGTCCTATATAAGCTAAAAGGCCACTCAGCAAGGAAGAAGCCACTGCTCCAAAACCGCCATAAAAAAAGCCAGACTACGGTTTGCAACTGCACATGGGGACAAAGATTGTACTTTTTAGAGAAATGTCCTCTGGTCTGATGAAAACGAAATAGAACGGACCATCGTTATGCTTGGAGGAGAAAGGGGAGGCTTGCAAGCCGAAGAACACCATCCCAACCGTGAAGCATGGAGGTGGCAGCATTATGTTTGGATGAGAAAGGGGAGGCTTGCAAGCCGAAGAACACCATCCCACCCGTGAAGCACGGGGGTGGCAGCATTATGTTGTGGGGGTGCTTTACTGCAGGAGGGACTGGTGCACTTCACAAAATAGATGGCATCATGAGGAAAGAAGATTATGTGGATATATTGAAGCAACATCTCAAGACATCAGTCAGGAATTTAAAGCTTGGTCATAAATGGGTCTTCCAAATGGACAATGACCCCAAGCATACTTCCAAAGTTGTGGCAAAATGGCTTAAGGACAACAAAGTCAAGGTATTGGAGTGGCCATCGCAAAGCCCTGACCTCAATTCCATAGAAAATATGTGGGCAGAACTGACAAAGCGTGAGCGAGCAAGGAGGCCTACAAACCCGACTCAGTTACACCAGCTCTGTCAGGAGGAATGGGCCAAAATTCACCCAACCTATTGTGGAAGGCTACACGAAATGTTTGACCCAAGTTAAACAATTTAAAGGCAATGCTACCAAATACGAAATGAGTGTATGTACACTTCTGGCCCACTGGGAATGTGATGCAAGAAATAAACCCTGAAATAAATCATTCTCTCTACTATTATTCTGACATTTCACATTCTTAAAATAAAGTGGTGATCCTAACTGACCTAAAACAGGGAAATAAATGTCAGGAATTGTGAAAAACTGAGTTTAAATGTATTTGGCTAAGGTGTATGTTAACTTTCGACTTCAACTGAATATATATATACACCATACGACTAATGTCTACCAGACCGAAAGTTTAAACATTTTGTAGGCTTAACAATGAATAACCAAAAAACCAAACTATTTTATTGATTTAACACATATTAAACCTGTTTTTTAGGCACCAAACAACTTCTAAATACTGTAGACTAACATTCATTAACAACTTCTATATACTGTAGACTTCCATTCATTAACAACTTCTAAATACTGTAGACTTCTATTAATTTATTAGACTGGTCCGAACTACCTTCAGACCAGTCTTGTCTGGTCTTCTGGGCGTCCAGAGCAATCGACATATACCAGTCAAAAGGTTGGACACACCTACTCAGTGCAGGGTTTATTGCTTGTATTTTTTTAACTATTTTCTCCATGTAGAGTAATAGTGAAGACATCAAAACTATGAAATAACACAAATGGAATCATGTAGTAACCAAAAAAAGTGTTAAACAAATCTAAATATATCTGAGATTCTTCAAAGTTGCCACCCTTTGCCTTGATGACAGCTTTGCGCACTCTTGGCATTCTCTCAACCAGCTTCATGAGGTAGTCACCTGGAATGCATGTCAATTAACAGGTGTGCCTTGTTAAAAGCTCATTTGTGGAATTTATTTCCTTCTTAATGTGTTTGAGCCAATCAGTTGGATGTCATAAGGTGAACGCACCAATTTGTAAGTCGCTCTGGATAAGAGCGTCTGCTAAATGACTTAAATGTAATGTAATGTAAATGTGTTGTGACATGGTAGGGGTGGTATACAGAAGATAGCCCTATTTAGTGAAAGGCCAAGTCAATATGGCAAGAACAGCTCAAATAAGCAAAGAGAAACAACATTCCATCATGATCTATGATGAAACTGGCTCTCACGAGATCCGCCACAGGAAAGGAAGGCCAGAGTTACCTCTGCTGCAGAGGATAAGTTCATTAGAGTTACCAGTCTCAGAAATTGCAGCACAAATTAATGCTTAAGAGTTCAAATAACAGACACATCTCAACATCAACTGTTCAGAGGAGACTGTGTGAATCAGGCCTTCATGGTCGAGTTGCTGCAAAGAAACCACTACTAAAGGACACCAATAAGAAGACGAGACCAGGAGGTCTAAGAGACACGAGCAATGGACATTAGACCGGTGAAAATCTATCTTTTGGTCTGATGAGTCCAAATGTGCGATTTTTGGTTCCAATCGCTGTGTCTTTGTGAGACACAGAGTAGGTGAATGGATGATCTTCTCATGTGTAGTTACCACCGTGAAGCATGGAGGAGGAGGTGTGATGGTGTGGGGGTGCTTTGCTGGTGACACTATCTGTGATTTATTTAGAATTCAAGGCACACTTTACCAGCATGGCTACCACAGCATTCTGAAGGGATATGCCATCCCATCTGGTTTGCGCAACAGAACAATGACCCAACACACCTCTTGGCTGTGTAAGGGCTATTTGACCAAGAAGGAGAGTGATGGTGTGCTGCATCAGATGACCTGGCCTCCACAATCACCCCAATTGAGATGGTTTGGGATGAGCTGGACTGCAGAGTGAAGGAAAAGCAGCCAACAAGTGCTCAGCATATGTGGGAACTCTTTCAAGACCGTTGGAAGAGCATTCCAGGTGAAGCTGGTTGGGAGAATACCAAGAGTGTGCAAAGCTGTCCTGAAAGGCAAAGGGCGGCTAACACTTTGATTTACTACATGTTTCCACATGTGTTATTTCATAGTTTTGATGTCTTCACTATTATTATATTATTATTATTATTATATATCTACAATGTAGAAAATAGTTTTTTTTTTTTTTTAATAAATTAAAAAGCCCTTAAATGAGTAGGTGTGTCCAAACGTTTTACTGGTACTATATATATATTATTATATACATGGCTTAATGCATCATTACATTAGCCAAACTCAACTAGTCTCTCACTGTTTAACTAGAATAACACGAGTTGTGTCCTTCAAACCGTTAGACTGTTAATCCATAATCAACTGATAAGTGGTACTTTTTTGGTGCTGTACGTGTTGGTGAGAGGGATAATATTAGAGGGTTCAGGTATGGAGATTGGGCCATGAGAGGGTCTTGAGCTGGTGGTCCTCCATCCACACCTTGATTGACCTGGCTGTGTGACGTGGAGCATTATTGTCCTGCTGGAAAAAAACAATCCTCAAGAGTTTTGGTGAACATTGTCAGATCAGAAGGAAGCAAGTTTTCTTCCAGGACGACCTTGTACGTGGCTTGATTCATGCGTCCTTCACAAAAGACAAATCTGCCCCGATTCCAGCCTTGCTGAAGTACCACCACAGATCATCACAGATCCTCCACCAAATTTCACAGTGAGTGCGAGACCTGGAGAGGCCTACAAGCCACAGTGTCTCGCACCCACTGAAACTTTGTGGAAGATTGGTGATGATCTGGGGGTGCTTCAGAAAGGCTGGAATCGGGGCAGATTTGTCCTAAGACAATTGTCAAATAAGTTTATCACAGCATTTAAATGTCATTACAGACTTAAATTGTTGCACAACATCACGGGCATCACCTTTTAGCTCAAATAAACAGTGGATTTCTGCTGTTGTGGGCCTTTAACCATCTGTCTGACTTTGTCGTTCACACAGGAGAGAGACGTGACTATCGTGGATCCTCTGGGGAGCCTCAACAACATCATGAAGCTGATGAGGCAAAGAAGAGTCTCTCCACATCAGAAACCCTCACAAAACACCAGCAGAGATCCACAGAGAAGAAATCTCAACGCTGCTCTGACTGTGGGAAGACCTTTTCAAGATTATATACATTACAATCACACCAGAGAATTCACACTGGAGAGAAACCTTTCAGCTGCGATCAATGTGGGAAGAGTTTTGTTACATCTGGCTGTCTGACTATACATCAGAGAACACACACAGGAGAGAAACCTTATAGCTGTGAACAATGTAAAAAGAGTTTTGTTACTTCGAGCTCTCTGACTATACACCAGAGAACACACACAGGAGAGAAACCTTATTGCTGTAATCAATGTGGGAAAAGTTTTGTTTCATCTAGCCGTCTGACAATACACCAGAGAACACACACAGGAGAGAAATCTTATAGCTGTGATCAATGTGGGAAGAGTTTTGTTTCATCTAGCCATCTGACTATACACCAGAGAATACACACAGGAGAGAAAGCTTACCACTGCTCTGACTGTGGAAAGAGTTTTTCTATCTCAGGAAATTTTAAATCACACCAGAGAACACACACAGGAGAGAAACCTTATAGCTGTAATCAATGTGGGAAGAGTTTTGCTCAATCAAGCAACCTGATAGCACACCTGAGAATACACACTGGAGAGAAACCTCACTGCTGCTCTGAGTGTGGGAAGACCTTCTCAAAATTATATACATTACAGTCACACCAGAGAATTCACACTGGAGAGAAACCTTATAGCTGTTCTGAATGTGGAAAGATATTTTCAAAATTATATACATTACTATCACACCAGAGAACACACACTGGAGAGAGGCCTCATAGCTGTAAGCAATGTGGGAAGAGTTTTATTCGCTCAAGCTGCCTGATGGTACATCTGAAAAAACACACAGGAGAAAAATCCTTTAGCTGTGATCAATGTGACAAGAGATACTCTGATAAAAGAGCTCTGATAAAACATCAGAAAATACATACATGAAGAAGTTGTTTCATGATATCAATTAAATAATGTCACAATGTAGAATGTTTTAACATTGTAGTAGGAGTGTTCTAATGATGTCACAATGTAGAATGTTTTTAACATTGTAGAAGGTGTATTTTAATTAATAATATGACAATGTAGAACCCTAATATTTTGCCCCTGTTCTATTGAGTTCAGTGTGATGTGGATATTAGCCTCATCAGGGGAAAAATCCAGGTTCTGAAATGAAAGTACTATTTGTGATTACTTGTTGCGTTACACTTATTGCATTGGCGACCCACTTGAATCAAAATGCAACACTTCAAATTGTGTCGTCTACAAATTGTCCTCTAACCAGTGATGTACACATTATTCCCAGATTCCGTGTGTTTTTTGAGCTGTTAGTTTTATCAGGTCGTGCAACCTCATCTCCCCCTCTTGTGCCATTGATTTCAACGTGATATTGATGTGAGTGATGCTAAATATGTGTTGTGTTTCTCTTCGTTTTGGAGACCCCGACATTTAAATGCGTCACTCCAAAATGTAGCTGACTGTCTTCTGCAGGTTGTCCTCTAACCAGTGAGGTAAAATATATCTCCCATTTCCATGTTTTTTGTTGTTATTTTTTGTTCGTTTCAACAGCAACCTACAACCTGATTTCCCCACTAATAGATATCAGTGATTTATTGCCAGTTGTCAAAACAAGTGTTTTAGATGCTTGTTTTTTTATTTTATTTATTTTATTTATTTATTTAACAGGTCAGTTAAGAACAAATGTTTATTTTCAATGTCGGCCTAGGAACAGTGGGTTAACTGATTTTTACTTTTGTCAGCTCAGGGATTCAATCTAGCAACCTTTCGTTTACCAACGCTCTAACCAATAGGCTACCTGCCGCTCCGAACTGCTTGTGCAGTTTATAAAATAATAATAATATGATTATTGTTTCAGATGTTTGTGTAGATAGTACATTTTATGTTTAGGTTTTCAATATCACAAACTGTATTGGTTATTGATTTGGACCCATTACAACATGTTTTGACATTGGGCTACATAGTCATCTTTTCAATAACATTTGTCCGACGTCCAACATTCAGTTTTAGTTGAGAGCCGATGTTTTTTTCTTCTTTTTCTTTTAGGTCGTTGAAAATAAGTATTTTTTCATGTCTTTGAAAAACTATATAACGACGTCAAGACTACGTTCGGTTTTGGTTGAACGTTGAAAATACCTATATTTCAAGTAATTGTTTCAAACAACTTAATTTCAACCTACTTGCAGCTTATAGAATTGGACGCAGTAAATAAATAAAAATTGGTCTATGAACCGTTTTATTAACAATAATACATCACTCCCAATATTTACACACAGTATTTCTTTATAACATTCAAGTGCTAATTGTCTTTATTCCACTACTGAAGAAGCATGACTCAAATCACCTCATATTTCATATTTCTCATTTTTATTTATTTTTCATTTTTATTTCACCTTTATTTAATTAGTTGCCAATTCTCATTTGCAAAGGGGTGAACAGATTGTTTTGATAGCATTTGAACAGACAACACAGAGTTTGTAATCACAATTATTTATACAAACAATATTTTACATTATAATATTATACTATATATTATTTACAAACAATGAGGATGTATAATAATATATTTTATAGATTATACACTATTTCTTAAAACAATGGTCATGTTAACAGTTTTAGGATGGGTTTTGTACAGCACTTTGAGATATCAGCAGAAAAGTAAATAAATAAATAAATAAAATTTTGATTTGAAAAACAGTATAAAAACAGTATGGGGATGTTTGTTTTTTTAAGGTGAAAATGGGTGGGTTTTTATAAATTTAGCTGATGTTTATTTTGTTTGAATATTTGGTGAGGAATAAAATTCAGATTTTGATTTGATTTGATTTCTTAAGTATTTTAACTGCAGTGCCTCTTCCGGCCAAATGAGCCATTGGCTCTTAGGGATGATCATGAGATCCAACACTTCCTATTTTATTGTTATGGGTGTTTTGAGATAAGGCAGAGTCTTTACCTAGCATGGACTTGTAGATGACCTGATCCACAGGTCTGAAATGTGCTGAATTAAAGCCCTGATTTGATTTGCAACAGGTCCAATAAGGTGCTCCAACAGGTATGGCACTATCCGATCCAACTGCATCCAGTTTGCTGAGTGAGAGTGTTGGAGCCATTTTCAGAAAGATTCTTGACATTGTAAATATCTGGTATAGTCAGTTTTACATAGGGTAACAGTGAGTGAAACTGGAATAAACTGATTTGATTTTCATATTATTCCATGCCTCACCCTTAAGTTAATTATTGCCAATACATATTAACAAAGGGGTGAACATTTTGTTTTGATATTTACAATTTATGTAACATTTTGTAATCACAATTATTTATGCAGCCAACTGACTATTTCTCGGTGCAATTATATTATACTATAATATTTTATACAAACAATATATTATATTATATTATTATAGTTATACTATTATTTACAAACAACGATGTATAACAAGCTTATATTTTGGACTGTATATCTGTTCTTCTACACCTGCATTGCTTGCTGTTTGGGGTTTTAGGCTGTGGTTTCTGTACAGCACTTTGAGATATCAGCTGATGTACGAAGGGCTATATAAATAAATTAGATTTTGATTTGATTTGATTTCTTACTATTTTATTCAATGCCATTTTCTTAGAATGCTCATTAGTCTTTCAGGTTTTATTGTTATGTTTGTGTTTTTTTAATGAGTCTTTTCCTGTGAATCCATTGTGTTGCATCCATGTCTGAAATGTGCTGTATAAATAAAGCTTGATTTGATTTGCAAAAACAAATGAACCAATCCAGTGCCGAGGTAGTGAGGCAAAATAAAGAAACGTCCTCTCACAGTCAACTGCGTTTATTTTCAGAAAACTTAACGTGTAAATATTTGTATAAACACACATTCAACAACTGAGACATAAACTGAGCAAGTTCCACAGACATGTGACTAACAGAAATGCAATAATGTGTCCCTGAACAACAAGGGGGGGATCAACATCAAAAGTAACAGTCAGTATCTAGTGTGGCCACCAGCTGCATTAAGTACTGCAGTGCCTCTTCCACCAAGGCACCTGCAAGTTCCCGGACATTTCTGTGGGGAATGGCCCTGGCCCTCACCCTCCGATCCAACAGGTCCCAGACATTTCTGGGGGGAATGGCCCTAGCCCTCACCTTCTGATCCAACAGGTCCCAAACATTTCTGGGGGGACTGGCCCTAGCCCTCACCCTCCGATCCAACAGGTCCCAGACATTTCTGGGGGGACTGGCCCTAGCCCTCACCCTCCGATCCAACAGGTCCCGTACATTTCTGGGGGGACTGGCCCTGGCCCTCACCCTCCGATCCAACAGGTCCCAGACATTTCTGGGGGGAATGGCCCTAGCCCTCACCCTCCAATCCAACAGGTCCCATACATTTCTGGGGGGACTGGCCCTGGCCCTCACCCTCCGATCCAACAGGTCCCATACATTTCTGGGGGGAATGGCCCTAGCCCTCACCCTCCGATCCAACAGGTCCCAGACATTTCTGGGGGAATCCGGGCTACTTAGGACCATAAGCAGAACACTGACACTTGTCTAGGACCGATCCAACAGGTCCCAGACATTTCTGGGGAAATGGCCCTAGCCCTCACCTTCTGATCCAACAGGTCCCAAACATTTCTGGGGGACTGGCCCTAGACCCTCACCCTGAAAGGGACAGGTCCCAGACATTTCTGAAGGGGACTTTTTTAGCCCTCACCCTCCGATCCAACAGGTCCCGTACATTTCTGGGGGACTGAGCAGGCCTCTCACCCTCCGATCCAACAGGTCCCAGACATTTCTGGGGGGAATGGCCCTAGCCCTCACCCTCCAATCCAACAGGTCCCATACATTTCTGGGGGGACTGGCCCTGGCCCTCACCCTCCGATCCAACAGGTCCCAGACATTTCTGGGGGGAATGGCCCTAGCCCTCACCCTCCGATCCAACAGGTCCCAGACATTTCTGGGGGGAATGGCCCTAGCCCTCACACTCCGATCCAACAGGTCCCAGACGTGCTCAATGGGATTGAGATCCGGGCTCTTCGCTGACCAAGGCAGAACACTGACATTCTTGTCTTGCAGAAAATCAAGCGGGTCTGGTCCAGGCATTGTCATGCTGGAGGGTCATGTCAGGATGAGCCTGCAGGAAGTGTACCACATGAGGATGTCTGCCCTGTAATGACAACAAGCTCAGTGCTGTGACACAGGGCCTGAAATAGGTCTACTGAGGTTGCCGTTCCCCTGACCATCAAGGGAAGCACCATGGTCTCTACGGACATTAACAGAGCCAAGAAAATATGTCCAAACAGACTAACGAGACCCTACTGTAAATCAAATAGACAATAACACACTATAAACATCAATTTGTTAGGGATGTTGGATCCAACGTGGAGCAGCATAACTGTCTTTACCACAGTAATGAATGAAGAAGCAGTTTGGTTGTTGTTGTATGTCGTGATGTTTGTCATGTGACTGTCATTCAGAAAATGATTTCCTGGACCAGCTGATGATAGTTGAATTTTTTTTTTTTTTAACCTTTATTAGGCAAGTCAGTTAAGAACAAATTCTTATTTTCAATGACGGCCTAGGAACAGTGGGTTAACTGCCTGTTCAGGGGCAGAACGACAGATTTGTACCTTGTCAGCTCGGGGATATCGAACTTGCAACCTTTCGGTTACTAGTCCAACACTCTAACCACTAGGCTACCCTGCCGCCCCGGTTACATAAGTAACCATCATTGGTAGTTTACAGACAGAAAACATGGCAAACGACCTGACCCAGCAGCAGTAATAGAGTCCGGGCCAAGAGGAGAGAGTGAACCTCAGATTTCCCTACACAAAGTAGAGAGAACAGAGGGAGTTAAAGTGATCCAGAATTAGCATTTATTCTGCTGAGACGGTAAGACATAACTAGCTAGATAATATATCTGACTAGGTATAAAGTGAAATGTTCCTTTGGTTGTAAATATGTATGCAAGTGCTATATTTTTGATGACTTGTTTTGATTGTGTTACAGCCATGCATAGTTCATATTAGCTAACTAGCTAGCTAGCTTGTTAACTAACTGCAACATTGGACTGTTTTATTTGAATGTACATTGTCGCTTCACTAGTTAATTGTAACTATCTAATTCATGTGTATAAAATGACTTGACCTTGTGTTATATTTCTGTTTTTGCTCTGAAAACCACGCTGATTTTGACTAACTACTTCAGTTCCAGTGTACTGCCACAGAATAGACGAAAAGCTCAGTTCAGATGTCATTTTTCACCCCACCCATTGTGGTTGTGTTGTTGATACGGTATATTATTTAATGGTCGAGAAACATCCCCCCACAAAAAAAAAACATTTTACTCAACTGCTTTACCCACTCCAGACAGCAGATGGCGGTATGTGTATTTCAGGCCACGCTGCTACTGTGACGTATAATCTAGTGGACGGAACGCTTCTTCAACAACTGCAGCCATCTCGGTAGCTCGCTTGACAACAAAGTCGGAACATTTAAGATCTTTGGGACAATTTCGTTGTTTATATGCCGCTATGTTTTAAATACACTTCTACGTGTAAAAATAACACACTCAGCTACCCCATTTAATTTCATATTGACGTTGTTAGTCAGCTAGCTGGCTGGTTAAGTTAGCACTAGTCTAGTCGCTAATGCTAACTAGCTAGCTAACGTCCCCGACCATTAGTTCACGAAGCTACTCCCCCCTGCTAAAGAGGAGGTCTGTTGGATGGAGAAAGGAACTCTCTTAAAAGAGGAGGAAGAGGAGGCTGTACCAGTGAAAGAAAAAGAGGACGAAGCTTACAGAGTGAAAGAAGAAGAGGATGATGTTACTGTGAAAGAAGAGGAGGATGGAGTTTTGGGGGTTGAAGAGGGGGAGATGACTGTCGCAGTGAAAGAAGAGGAAGACTGTTTTGGCGTGACGGAGATGACTGTCGCAGTGAAAGAAGAGGAAGACTGTTTTGGCGTGACGGAGATGACTGTCGCAGTGAAAGAAGAGGAAGACTGTTTTGGCGTGACGGAGATGACTGTCGCAGTGAAAGAAGAGGAAGACCGTTTTGGCGTGACGGAGATGACTGTCGCAGTGAAAGAAGAGGAAGACTGTTTTGGCGTGACGGAGACGACGGTCACATTGGAAGAAGAGGAAGAACAGGCTGGAGATCTAATGAACACCGGTACATACAGTAAGTACCATGTTAAACAGCGGTGTTTTTTGTTATTGTAGCGCTCCTGTCAATATTTAGTAAGGACGTGCAACCATAGAATTAAAATGCTGAACCAACCAACCAAAACTATGAATCAATTTTAGCAGCACCCAATCACATCAGACCTTATACCTTCCATTCCGTCCAGCCCTGGACTAAACTAGCTAGTCATTCCAAATGACGTAAAGCTTCCACTCAACATTCCATAGCAGTCTGAGATGTAGCTAGCACATTTTTTTTGTGTGTAATAAGTCAAGGGGTGTGAATACTTTCTGAAGGCATTGTATGTAGTTTGTAGTTTCAGCGGGTCATTATCAACTGGGCAGACAACGGTTGTAAATTATTTAGCATAGGCCCTTAGTGGAGCAGCGGTCTAAGGCATTGCAGTGCTTGAGGCAATCACTAGAGCCCCGGGTTCGATCTCAGGCTGTGTCACCACCGGGAGACCCATGACGACGGCGCACAATTGGCCCAGCGTCGTCCGGGTTAGGGGAGAGTTTGGCCAGCCAGGATGTTCTTGTCCCATGATGCTCTAGCGACTCCTTATGATTCAGCTAATCATGTAAATGTTATGGCTCTGGATCAGAGAGTCTGCTAAATGACTCACTACTGTAGTGGCTCTGGATCAGAGAGTCTGCTAAATGACTCACTACTGTAGTGGCTCTGGATCAGAGAATCTGCTAAATGATTCACTACTGTAGTGGCTCTGGATCAGAGTGTCTGCTAAATGATTCACTACTGTAATGGCTCTGGATCAGAGTGTCTGCTAAATGACTCACTACTGTAGTGGCTCTGGATCAGAGTGTCTGCTAAATGATTCACTACTGTAGTGGCTCTGGATCAGAGTGTCTGCTAAATGATTCACTACTGTAGTGGCTCTGGATCAGAGAGTCTGCTAAATGACTCACTACTGTAGTGGCTCTGGATCAGAGTGTCTGCTAAATGACTCACTACTGTAGTGGCTCTGGATCAGAGTGTCTGCTAAATGATTCACTACTGTAGTGGCTCTGGATCAGAGAGTCTGCTAAATGACTCACTACTGTAGTGGCTCTGGATCAGAGTGTCTGCTAAATGATTCACTACTGTAGTGGCTCTGGATCAGAGAGTCTGCTAAATGACTCACTACTGTAGTGGCTCTGGATCAGAGTGTCTGCTAAATGACTCACTACTGTAGTGGCTCTGGATCAGAGTGTCTGCTAAATGATTCACTACTGTAGTGGCTCTGGATAAGAGAGTCTGCTAAATGACTCACTACTGTAGTGGCTCTGGATAAGAGAGTCTGCTAAATGACTCACTACTGTAGTGGCTCTGGATAAGAGTGTCTGCTAAATGACTCACTACTGTAGTGGCTCTGGATCAGAGTGTCTGCTAAATGATTCACTACTGTAGTGGCTCTGGATAAGAGTGTCTGACTCACTAATGTCTGCTAAATGACTCACTACTGTAGTGGCTCTGGATAAGAGTGTCTGCTAAATGACTCACTACTGTAGTGGCTCTGGATCAAGAGTCTGCTAAAGAGTGTCTGCTAAATGATTCACTACTGTAGTGGCTCTGGATCAGAGTGTCTGCTAAATGACTCACTACTGTAGTGGCTCTGGATAAGAGTGTCTGCTAAATGACTCACTACTGTAGTGGCTCTGGATAAGAGAATCTGCTAAATGACTCACTGCTGTAGTGGCTCTGGATAAGAGTGTCTGCTAAATGATTCACTACTGTAGTGGCTCTGGATCTAAATGATTCACTACTGTAGTGGCTCTGGATCAGAGTGTCTGCTAAATGACTCACTACTGTAGTGGCTCTGGATAAGAGTGTCTGCTAAATGACTCACTACTGTAGTGGCTCTGGATAAGAGAATCTGCTAAATGACTCACTGCTGTAGTGGCTCTGGATAAGAGTGTCTGCTAAATGACTCACTACTGTAGTGGCTCTGGATAAGAGAGTCTGCTAAATGACTCACTACTGTAGTGGCTCTGGATAAGAGTGTCTGCTAAATGACTCACTACTGTAGTGGCTCTGGATAAGAGAATCTGCTAAATGACTCACTACTGTAGTGGCTCTGGATCAGAGTGTCTGCTAAATGACTCACTACTGTAGTGGCTCTGGATAAGAGTGTCTGCTAAATGACTCACTACTGTAGTGGCTCTGGATCAGAGTGTCTGCTAAATGACTCACTACTGTAGTGGCTCTGGATAAGAGTGTCTGCTAAATGACTCACTACTGTAGTGGCTCTGGATAAGAGAGTCTGCTAAATGACTCACTACTGTAGTGGCTCTGGATAAGAGAGTCTGCTAAATGACTCACTACTGTAGTGGCTCTGGATCAGAGTGTCTGCTAAATGATTCACTACTGTAGTGGCTCTGGATCAGAGTGTCTGCTAAATGACTCACTACTGTAGTGGCTCTGGATAAGAGTGTCTGCTAAATGACTCACTACTGTAGTGGCTCTGGATAAGAGTGTCTGCTAAATGACTCACTACTGTAGTGGCTCTGGATCAGAGAGTCTGCTAAATGATTCACTACTGTAGTGGCTCTGGATAAGAGTGTCTGCTAAATGATTCACTACTGTAGTGGCTCTGGATCAGAGTGTCTGCTAAATGACTCACTACTGTAGTGGCTCTGGATAAGAGTGTCTGCTAAATGACTCACTACTGTAGTGGCTCTGGATAAGAGTGTCTGCTAAATGATTCACTACTGTAGTGGCTCTGGATCAGAGTGTCTGCTAAATGACTCACTACTGTAGTTTTGTCTGTGTAAGAGAGTCTGCTAAATGACTCACTACTGTAGTTTTGTCTGTATAAGAGAGTCTGCTAAATGACTCACTACTGTAGTGGCTCTGGATAAGAGTGTCTGCTAAATGACTCACTACTGTAGTGGCTCTGGATAAGAGAATCTGCTAAATGACTCACTACTGTAGTGGCTCTGGATCTAAATGACTCACTACTGTAGTGGCTCTGCTAAATGACTCACTACTGTAGTGGCTCTGGATAAGAGTGTCTGCTAAATGACTCACTACTGTAGTGGCTCTGGATAAGAGAATCTGCTAAATGACTCACTACTGTAGTGGCTCTGGATCAGAGTGTCTGCTAAATGACTCACTACTGTAGTGGCTCTGGATAAGAGTGTCTGCTAAATGACTCACTACTGTAGTGGCTCTGGATAAGAGTGTCTGCTAAATGATTCACTACTGTAGTGGCTCTGGATCAGAGTGTCTGCTAAATGACTCACTACTGTAGTTTTGTCTGTGTAAGAGAGTCTGCTAAATGACTCACTACTGTAGTTTTGTCTGTATAAGAGAGTCTGCTAAATGACTCACTACTGTAGTGACTCTGTATAAGAGACTCTGCTAAATGACTCACTACTGTAGTGTCTCTGGATAAGAGTGTCTGCTAAATCACTCAAATGTAAATGTCAAATTGACTGGATGTCCTTTGGGTGGTGGACCATTCTTGAAACACAGGGGAAACTGTTGAGCATGAAAAACCCAGCACCGTTGCAGTTCTGGCCTCAGGTTATTGAGGGGCCCAGTCTAAATTAAACCTCATAGGAAGACAGTTTTATGATGTGGCGATTTCATTAAGGTCTTTGTTTAGTATTTAACTAAATGCTCTGTCTTTGGCAGGAGAGAGACCAGACTCTCACTCTGACAGCGGGGAGAGTCCTTCAGGGGAACCAGACCCAGAGACGCCCAAACCAGCAAGACCACACCACTGCTCCCAGTGTGGAAAGAGTTTTACTAATTCACAGAACCTAAAAGAGCATGAGAGGACACACACAGGAGAAAATGCTTTTCAATGCTCCCAGTGTGAAAACAGTTTTAAAGAGTTAGAGAACCTGAAAATACACCAGAGAACGCACTCTGAAGAGAAGCCTTACCACTGCTCCCAATGTGGAATGACATTTAGGTGGTTACAAGGCCTGAAAAGGCATGAGAGAATACACACAGGAGAAAAGCCCTACCGTTGTTCCCACTGTGAAAATAGTTTTAGGTGGTTAGAAGGCCTGAAAAGGCATGAGAGAATACACACAGGAGAAAATCCCTACCAATGCTCCCACTGTGGAAGGAGTTTTACTCAGTTAGCGAGCCTAAAATCACATCAGAGGATACATACACAGGAGGAGAAGACATACCACTGCTCTAATTGTGGAAAGACATTTTCCCGGGCAGAGGACCTGAAATCACATGAGAGAATAGAGAGGCTGTGTTCTGACTTATGTTTTTGACCTGAGAATGTGTTTTTATGTTCATGCCAAATGAAATCATTCTAAAAAAAAATAGGCCTGTTTTTTCATCTCGAGACATGATCATGTCTAAAATCAGATTAAAGATTTGTAGATGTTTATTTTGTTTTCTTTGAGCTTTGATTAATTTGATACAGTATAAACCCTCTGTTGTTCATTATACTATTTGGATATTGCTAAAGGTAAATGAAATGAGTAGGTACATAGCACATGGCATATCTTGTCCAAAATGGCTCATAGTAACAGGAACCTATTTCCTGTTTCTGTAGTCATCAAATCAAATGTATTCATATAGCCCTTCGTACATCAGCTGATATCTCAAAGTGCTGTACAGAAACCCAGCCTAAAACCCCAAACAGCAAGCAATGCAGGTGTAGAAGCACGGTGGCTAGGAAAAACTCCCTAGAAAGGCCAAAACCTAGGAAGAAACCTAGAGAGGAACCAGGCTATGTGGGGTGGCCAGTCCTCTTCTGGCTGTGCCGGGTGGAGATTATAACAGAACATGGCCAAGATGTTCAAATGTTCATAAATGACCAGCATGGTCAAATAATAATAAGGCAGAACAGTTGAAACTGGAGCAGCAGCACACCAGGTGGACTGGGGACAGCAAGGAGTCATCATGTCAGGTAGTCCTGAGGCATGGTCCTAGGGCTCAGGTCCTCCGAGAGAGAGAGAGAAAGAAAGAGAGAATTAGAGAGAGGATACTTAAATTCACACAGGACACCGAATAGGACAGGAGAAGTACAACCCAAGGGGGGGCCAACCCAGACAGGAAGATCACATCAGTGATTCAACCCACTCAAGTGACGTAGTGTGAGAAGAAGCCTATTTCCTGTTCCTGTAGTGTGAGGAAGCTTGATGTACAAGTACTTCCCCTGGATAGGACTCTAGTCTATACAGTACCACAGTATAGCAACAGGACTCTAGTCTATACAGTACCACAGTATAGTAACAGGACTCTAGTCCATACAGTACCACAGTATAGTAACAGGACTCTAGTCTATACAGTACCACAGTATAGTAACAGGACTCTAGTCTGTACAGTACCACAGTATAGTAACAGGACTCTAGTCTATACAGTACCACAGTATAGTAACAGGACTCTAGTCTATACAGTACCACAGTATAGTAACAGGACTCTAGTCTATACAGTACCACAGTATAGTAACAGGAGTCTAGTCGATACAGTACCACAGTATAGTAACAGGACTCTAGTCTATACAGTACCACAGGAGTAACAGGACTCTAGTCTATACAGTACCACAGTATAGTAACAGGACTCTAGTCTATACAGTACCACAGTATAGTAACAGGAGTCTAGTCGATACAGTACCACAGTATAGTAACAGGACTCTAGTCTATACAGTACCACAGTATAGTAACAGGACTCTAGTCTATACAGTACCACAGTATAGTAACAGGACTCTAGTCTATACAGTACCACAGTATAGTAACAGGAGTCTAGTCGATACAGTACCACAGTACTGTTGTGTGAAGCAGCTTGATGTACAGTACCAGTCAAAAGTTTTAGAACACCTACTCATTCAAGGGTTTTTCTTTATTTTTACTATTTTCTACATTGTAGAATAATAGTGAAGACATCAAAACTATGAAATAACACATATGGAATCATGTAATAAGCAAAAACGTGCCGAACAAATAAAAAAATGTTATATTTTGGATTCTTCAAAGTAGACGCCCATTGCATTGCCCTCATGCGGCAAAGTTTGCAAACACAGCAAGGTGTTTTACACATCTACATAAAGAGGGCTTGCGTTTGCGTCACAAATCACCTAGCAACCGCACCAGGCGCCATGTTGGAACAGTCTGTTAGAAGTCCTCCAATCATGACTGGCTGCGTTTCGACTATCACCTAGCAACCGCACCAGGCGCCATGTTGGAACAGTCTGTTAGAAGTCCTCCAATCATGACTGGCTGCGTTTCGACTATCGCCGGAAAACTTTGGGAAGACTGCCCATTATTTCATTTTTTTTCTAAGGTCCCCAGAGAACGGAGGCAGTGGGAGAACCTACTCAAGTAAGTAAATATATTATGGAAAATGTTAGCTTGCATACAAAATTCCTATAGCTAACTGAAATGAGCTGCTAATGTAGTGTTCCCTAGTGTTCTAGTGTTCCCTAGTGTTCTAGTGTTCTAGTGTTCCCTAGTGTTCTCTAGTGTTCTAGTGTTTCTAGTGTTCTAGTGTTCTAGTGTTCTCTAGTGTTCTAGTGTTCTCTAGTGTTCTAGTGTTCTCTAGTGTTCTAGTGTTCTAGTGTTCTAGTGTTCCCTAGTGTTCTCTAGTGTTCTAGTGTTCTAGTGTTCCCTAGTGTTCTAGTGTTCTAGTGTTCCCTAGTGTTCTAGTGTTCCCTAGTGTTCTCTAGTGTTCTAGTGTTCCCTAGTGTTCTAGTGTTCTAGTGTTCTAGTGTTCCCTAGTGTTCTAGTGTTCCCTAGTGTTCTCTAGTGTTCTAGTGTTCCCTAGTGTTCTAGTGTTCTCTAGTGTTCTAGTGTTCTCTAGTGTTCTAGTGTTCACAGAGGCACTAGTGTTCAGTGTTCTCTAGTGTTCTAGTGTCCTCTAGTGTTCTAGTGTTCCCTAGTGTTCTAGTGTTCTAGTGTTCTAGTGTTCTAGTGTTCCCTAGTGTTCTAGTGTTCCCTAGTGTTCTCTAGTGTTCTAGTGTTCTGACAAACGGAGGGGAAAACAAACAAACGGACAACTAGTCAAAAATCTCAAACCAAGTTTATTTAAACAGCTGTTTACACAGAGGCACATAGAATTACACTCTTCTACCAGCTGGACCTTTGGCCTCCAGTCACCTCTGGACAGCCAATTACATCTCTGTTGCTAGGCAGAAACTTAAGTGGTGACTGTTCCTTCACATTTCATCTGACCTCGGCCCACATTCCTCACCTCTGGACAGCCAATTACATCTCTGTTGCTAGGCAGAAACTTAAGTGGTGACTGTTCCTTCACATTTCATCTGACCTCGGCCCACATTCCTCACCTCTGGACAGCCAATTACATCTCTGTTGCTAGGCAGAAACTTAAGTGGTGACTGTTCCTTCTCATTTCATCTGACCTCGGCCCACATTCCTCACCTCTGGACAGCCAATTACATCTCTGTTGCTAGGCAGAAACTTAAGTGGTGACTGTTCCTTCTCACTTCGTCTGACCTCGGCCCACATTCCTCACCTCTGGACAGCCAATTACATCTCTGTTGCTAGGCAGAAACTTAAGTGGTGACTGTTCCTTCTCATTTCATCTGACCTCGGCCCACATTCCTCACCTCTGGACAGCCAATTACATCTCTGTTGCTAGGCAGAAACTTAAGTGGTGACTGTTCCTTCTCACTTCATCTGACCTCGGCCCACATTCCTCACCCTAATCCACGGCTATACAACCGTATCAGTGACTGAAACAATGACCGTTACCCTTCTCTTCTCCATAGGATACATGAGATTTGACATGACTGAAATGACTGCAAAACTTAATGAAGAACTGCAGTTATTTTCAGAATGGGTGGCAAGGAATAAGTTAGTACTACATTTTTCAAAAACTAAAATCGTATTTGGGACAAATCATTCACTCAACCCTAAACCTCAACTAAATATTGTAATGAATAATGTACAACAGTAGCTGTGGAAGTCTGTCCATAATAAAGCAATGCTCTGCCTTCTTAACAACACTATCAACAAGGCAGGTCCCACAGGCCCTAGTTTCTACCTTCTTAAACAACACTATCAACAAGGCAAGTCCTACAGGCCCTAGTTTCTACCTTAACAGCACTATAAACAAGGAAGGTCCTACAGGCCCTAGTTTCTACCTTAACAGCACTATAAACAAGGCAGGTCCTACAGGCCCTAGTTTCTACCTTAACAACACTATAAACAAGGCAGGTCCTACAGGCCCTAGTTTCTACCTTAACAGCACTATCAACAAGGCAGGTCCTACAGGCCCTAGTTTCTGCCTTCTTAACAACACTATCAACAAGGAAGGTCCTACAGGCCCTAGTTTCTACCTTCTTAACAGCACTATCAACAAGGCAGGTCCTACAGGCCCTAGTTTCTACCTTCTTAACAGCACTATCAACAAGGCAGGTCCCACAGGCCCTAGTGTCTACCTTAACAGCACTATCAACAAGGCAGGTCCTACAGGCCCTAGTTTCTACCTTAACAGCACTATCAACAAGGCAGGTCCTACAGGCCCTAGTTTCTACCTTAACAGCACTATCAACAAGGCAGGTCCTACAGGCCCTAGTTTCTACCTTAACAGCACTATCAACAAGGCAGGTCCTACAGGCCCTAGTTTCTGCCTTAACAGCACTATCAACAAGGCAGGTCCTACAGGCCCTAGTTTCTACCTTAACAGCACTATCAACAAGGCAGGTCCTACAGGCCCTAGTTTCTACCTTAACAGCACTATCAACAAGGCAGGTCCTACAGGCCCTAGTTTCTGCCTTAACAGCACTATCAACAAGGCAGGTCCTACAGGCCCTAGTTTCTACCTTAACAGCACTATCAACAAGGCAGGTCCTACAGGCCCTAGTTTCTACCTTTAACAGCACTATCAACAAGGCAGGTCCTACAGGCCCTAGTTTCTACCCTTAACAGCACTATCAACAAGGCAGGTCCTACAGGCCCTAGTTTCTACCTTCTTAACAGCACTATCAACAAGGCAGGTCCTACAGGCCCTAGTTTCTACCTTAACAGCACTATCAACAAGGCAGGTCCTACAGGCCCTAGTTTCTGCCTTAACAGCACTATCAACAAGGCAGGTCCTACAGGCCCTAGTTTCTACCTTAACAGCACTATCAACAAGGCAGGTCCTACAGGCCCTAGTTTCTACCTTAACAGCACTATCAACAAGGCAGGTCCTACAGGCCCTAGTTTCTACCTTAACAGCACTATCAACAAGGCAAGTCCTACAGGCCCTAGTTTCTACCTTAACAACACTATCAACAAGGCAGGTCCTACAGGCCCTAGTTTCTACCTTCTTAACAACACTATAAACAAGGCAGGTCCTACAGGCCCTAGTTTCTACCTTAACAACACTATCACCAAGGCAGGTCCCACAGGCCCTAGTTTCTACCTTATTAACAGCACTATCAACAAGGCAGGTCCTACAGGCCCTAGTTTCTACCTTAACAACACTATCAACAAGGCAGGTCCTACAGGCTCTAGTTTCTACCTTAACAACACTATCAACAAGGCAGGTCCTACAGGCCCTAGTTTCTACCTTAACAGCACTATCAACAAGGCAGGTCCTACAGGCTCTAGTTTCTACCTTAACAGCACTATCAACAAGGCAGGTCCTACAGGCCCTAGTTTCTACCTTCTTAACAACACTATCAACAAGGCAGGTCCTACAGGCCCTAGTTTCTACCTTCTTAACAACACTATCAACAAGGCAGGTCCTACAGGCCCTAGTTTCTACCTTCTTAACAACACTATCAACAAGGCAGGTCCTACAGGCCCTAGTTTCTACCTTCTTAACAGCACTATCAACAAGGCAGGTCCTACAGGCCCTAGTTTCTGCCTTTAACAGCACTATCAACAAGGCAGGTCCTACAGGCCCTAGTTTCTACCTTCTTAACAACACTATCAACAAGGCAGGTCCTACAGCCCTAAGTTTCTACCTTAACAGTTTCTACAGGCCCTAGTTTCTACCTTAACAACACTATCAACAAGGCAGGTCCTACAGGCCCTAGTTTCTACCTTCTTAACAACACTATCAACAAGGCAGGTCCTACAGGCCCTAGTTTCTACCTTCTTAACAACACTATAAACAAGGCAGGTCCTACAGGCCCTAGTTTCTACCTTAACAACACTATCACCAAGGCAGGTCCTACAGGCCTAGTTTCTACCTTATTAACAGCACTATCAACAAGGCAGGTCCTACAGGAACCCTAGTTTCTACCTTAACAACACTATCAACAAGGCAGGTCCTCAGGTAACAGGCTCTAGTTTCTACCTTCTTAACAACACTATCAACAAGGCAGGTCCTACAGGCCCTAGTTTCTACCTTCTTAACAACACTATCAACAAGGCAGGTCCTACAGGCCCTAGTTTCTACCTTCTTAACAACACTATCAACAAGGCAGGTCCTACAGGCCCTAGTTTCTACCTTCTTAATTAAACACTATCAACAAGGCAGGTCCTACAGGCCCTAGTTTCTACCTTCTTAACAACACTATCAACAAGGCAGGTCCTACAGGCCCTAGTTTCTACCTTCTTAACAACACTATCAACAAGGCAGGTCCTACAGGCCCTAGTTTCTACCTTAACAACACTATCAACAAGGCAGGTCCTACAGGCTCTAGTTTTGTGGCACTTTGACTCCTGTTCAGTCTTGTGGTCCGGTGCCACAAAAAAGGACTTGTGAAAATTGCAATTGGCTCAGAACTGGGCGGCACGGCTGGCCCTTGGATGCACACAGAGAGCTAATATTAATAATATGCATGTCAATCTCTCCTGGCTCAAAGTGGAGGAGAGATCGACTTCATCACTACTTGTATTTATGAGAGGTATTGACATGTTTAAAGCACCGAGCTGTCTGTTTGAACTACTGGCACACAGCTCAGACATCCATGCATACCCCACAAGACATGCCACAAGAGGTCTCTTCACAGTTCCCAAGTCCCGAACAGACTATAGTCTATGGGAGGCGCACAGTACTACATAGAGCCATGACTACATGGAACTACAGTATATTTCACATCAGGTAAGTCATGTAAGCAGTAAAATAAGATTTTTTTTTTAACTGATGAAAATGCACCATATGGAACAGTGGGGACTGTGAAAAGAGACACATGCATACACGATAACATACGCACTATATACACACACACATGGATTTTGTGTTGTAGTGTAGTAGCCAGAGGGCACACACTTAGTGTGTTGTGAAATCTGTAATGAATGTATTGTTAAAAAAAAAAAAGAAGGTATAACTGCCTTAATTTTTGCTGGACCCCAAGATAAGAGTCGTTTCTACCTTGGCAGAATTAATGGGGATCCTTAATAAATACACATGGACGTGGCGGTGGAGTGGTGGCCTGAGGGAACCACACTGAATGTGTTGCGTAAGGTGTCATGAAATGGAACTGTCTTATGTTGCTGGAACCCAGGAACTGTTGCCTTGGTAACAGCTAATAGGGTTCCGTAATAAATACAAGATGCTGATATAAGAATGATTTTATCAAATTAATTTTGACATTGATGTGTGTAGGCTAATGCTGCTTGTTGCAGGCCACTGTGTGTAATGAGCTGTGTGTGTGTGTGTGTGTGTCTGTGAGTGCTTGTGTGTATATGCTAATTTATCTTAGCTTAAGGACAATAGGCCACTGTGGTGCAAAGCTGCTTGTTAGCTAGCTATCTGCAGCAGGCCACAGTGTTCATGTCTAATGAGCTGCTTGTTAGGAGTGAACTGATACAGTAAGTAAATGAGCTGCTTGTTGTACAAAGCAGGCCACTGTGTTGCTAATGAGCTGCTTGTTAGCTAGCTATCTGCAGCAGGCCACTGTGTGGGCTAATGAGCTGCTTGTTAGCTAGCTATCTGCAGCAGGCCACTGTGTGGGCTAATGAGCTGCTTGTTAGCTAGCTATCTGCAGCAGGCCACTGTGTGGGCTAATGAGCTGCTTGTTAGCTAGCTATCTGCAGCAGGCCACAGTGTGTAGACTAATGAGCTGCTTGTTAGCTAGCTATCTGCAGCAGGCCACAGTGTGTAGACTAATGAGCTGCTTGTTAGCTAGCTATCTGCAGCAGGCCACTGTGTAGGCTAATGAGCTGCTTGTTAGCTAGCTATCTGCAGCAGGCCACTGTGTGTAGGCTAATGAGCTGCTTGTTAGCTAGCTATCTGCAGCAGGCCACAGTGTGTAGGCTAATGAGCTGCTTGTTAGCTAGCTATCTGCAGCAGGCCACTGTGTGTAGGCTAATGAGCTGCTTGTTAGCCAGCTATCTGCAGCAGGCCACAGTGTGTAGGCTAATGAGCTGCTTGTTAGCTAGCTATCTGCAGCAGGCCACAGTGTGTAGGCTAATGAGCTGCTTGTTAGCTAGCTATCTGCAGCAGGCCACTGTGTGTAGGCTAATGAGCTGCTTGTTAGCCAGCTATCTGCAGCAGGCCACTGTGTATAGACTAATGAGCTGCTTGTTAGCTAGCTATCTGCAGCAGGCCACAGTGTATAGACTAATGAGCTGCTTGTTAGCCAGCTATCTGCAGCAGTCCACAGTGTATAGACTAATGAGCTGCTTGTTAGCTAGCTATCTGCAGCAGGCCACTGTGTGTAGGCTAATGAGCTGCTTGTTAGCTAGCTATCTGCAGCAGGCCACTGTGTGTAGGCTAATGAGCTGCTTGTTAGCTAGCTATCTGCAGCAGGCCACTGTGTGTAGACTAATGAGCTGCTTGTTAGCCAGCAATCTGCAGCAGGCCACAGTGTAGACTAATGAGCTGCTTGTTATCTAGCTATCTTCAGCAGGCCACTGTGTAGGCTAATGAGTTGCTTGTTAGCTAGCTATCTGCAGCAGGCCACTGTGTGTAGGCTAATGAGCTGCTTGTTAGCCAGCTATCTGCAGCAGGCCACTGTGTAGGCTAATGAGCTGCTTGTTAGCCAGCTATCTGCAGCAGGCCACTGTGTAGGCTAATGAGCTGCTTGTTAGCTAGCTATCTGCAGCAGGCCACAGTGTGTAGGCTAATGAGCTGCTTGTTAGCTAGCTATCTGCAGCAGGCCACTGTGTGTAGGCTAATGAGCTGCTTGTTAGCTAGCTATCTGCAGCAGGCCACTGTGTGTAGACTAATGAGCTGCTTGTTAGCTAGCTATCTGCAGCAGGCCACTGTGTAGGCTAATGAGCTGCTTGTTAGCCAGCTATCTGCAGCAGGCCACTGTGTAGGCTAATGAGCTGCTTGTTAGCCAGCTATCTGCAGCAGGCCACAGTGTGTAGGCTAATGAGCTGCTTGTTAGCTAGCTATCTGCAGCAGGCCACAGTGTATAGACTAATGAGCTGCTTGTTAGCCAGCTATCTGCAGCAGGCCACCGTGTATAGACTAATGAGCTGCTTGTTAGCTAGCTATCTGCAGCAGGCCACAGTGTGTAGGCTAATGAGCTGCTTGTTAGCCAGCTATCTGCAGCAGGCCACTGTGTAGGCTAATGAGCTGCTTGTTAGCTAGCTATCTGCAGCAGGCCACAGTGTGTAGGCTAATGAGCTGCTTGTTAGCCAGCTATCTGCAGCAGGCCACTGTGTAGGCTAATGAGCTGCTTGTTAGCTAGCTATCTGCAGTAGGCCACAGTGTGTAGGCTAATGAGCTGCTTGTTAGCTAGCTATCTGCAGCAGGCCACAGTGTATAGACTAATGAGCTGCTTGTTAGCCAGCTATCTGCAGCAGGCCACCGTGTATAGACTAATGAGCTGCTTGTTAGCTAGCTATCTGCAGCAGGCCACAGTGTATAGACTAATGAGCTGCTTGTTAGCCAACTATCTGCAGCAGGCCACAGTGTATAGACTAATGAGCTGCTTGTTAGCTAGCTATCTTTAGCAGGCCACTGTGTAGGCTAATGAGCTATCTGCAGCAGGCCACTGTGTGTAGGCTAATGAGCTGCTTGTTAGCTAGCTATCTGCAGCAGGCCACTGTGTGTAGGCTAATGAGCTGCTTGTTAGCTAGCTATCTGCAGCAGGCCACAGTGTGTAGACTAATGAGCTGCTTGTTAGCTAGCTATCTGCAGCAGGCCACTGTGTGTAGACTAATGAGCTGCTTGTTAGCTAGCTATCTGCAGCAGGCCACTGTGTGTAGACTAATGAGCTGCTTGTTAGCTAGTATGAGGTTTCTGTGTTATGCACAGTTAGAGTAAAGGGAGTACTGGTACTAGTTAGACAGGGCAGAATGTGGGAGGACAATCATGAAAGGGAGTATTGGTACTAGTTAGACAGGGCAAAGGGAGTATTGGTACTAGTTAGACAGGGTAAAGGGAGTATTGGTACTAGTTAGACAGGGTAAAGGGAGTATTGGTACTAGTTAGACAGGGTAAAGGGAGTATTGGTACTAGTTAGACAGGGTAAAGGGAGTATTGGTACTAAATAAATTAAGACTAAAAAAAATATTATTTTATTACAAAGAAGCGTCCCGTCCACTAGATTATACGTCACGCTAGAAACATCGCCATCTGTTGTCTGGAGTGGGTAAACGCAGTTGAGGAAAATATTTGATTTTCAGACAAAGTTTCTTTCAAAAGTTTAATATTATATTGAGACTTACAAAGAGAAGCTTTGGTTCATCAATTAACTTTTGATGAGTGAGTAGTACACATCTGTATTCGATGCCAATTCTGATTCATTCAGTCAACAGATAATATCAAAATAAACAACATCTCTATACTGCTTCTACATAGTGGAATTGGTGGGAACATTCATGTTTTTCATGTCAACAACTTGTCCATGTTGTTATAAAAACGCCATCACATTTTCATCGTCCTTTATCTTGACGACTAGTAAACATATTAACTCAATGAAACAAAACGACTAAATTCAAGAGGTTTCAATGTTCAAAATGAAGAAATGCACATTCTATTAATCTATTCCATAATGTACATGGTGCAATATCTAAATCATGTATTCAAATCAAATTAATTGAGTGAAAAGCCAGATCACATCACATTCAAGAGGTTTAAAGGTTAGAATCAAGAAATCCAAAACTCCATTAATCTATATAATAATTAATCACCAAATTATAATGAACAACAGAGTGTTTATAGTTGTATCCATTAAAGTTCATAATCAAAACAAAATACAAATTGTGTTTAATCTGATTTTAGACATGATCAGGTCTCCAGATAAACATTTTTTTTAAAGATGGCATATTTTTAATGATTTCACATAAACAATATGATTTCATTTGGACAAAAACACAAATTCTCAGGTCAAAAACTTAAGTCAGAACACAGCCTCTCTATTCTCTCATGTGATTTCAGGTCCTCTAACTGGGAAAATGTCTTTCCACACTGAGAGCAGTGGTATGTCTTCTCCTCCTGTGTATGTATTCTTTCATGCTTATTCAGATGTCTTAATCGGTTAAATGTCTTTCCACACAGGGAGCAGTAGTACGTCTTATCCCCTCCAGTGTGTGTCCTGTCATGCCTATTCAGGGCCCCTAACTTGGTAAAACTCTTTCCACACAGGGAGCAGTGGTAGGGCTTTTCTTGTGTGTGTTTTGTCTCATGCTCTTTTAGGTTCCCTAAGCGGGTAAAATTCTTTCCACAAAGGGAGCATTGGAAAGGCTTTCCCCCTGTGTGTATCTTCTCATGCTCCTTCAGGGCCCCTAACTTGGTAAAACTCTTTCCGCACAGGGAGCATTGGAAAGGCTTTTCCCCTGTGTGTATCTTCTCATGCTCCTTCAGCCTCCCTAACTGGGTAAAACGCTTTCCACACTGGGAACATTGGAAAGGTTTTTCCCCTGTGTGTGAACTCTCATGGGTTTTCAGGCTCCCTAACCAGGCGAAAGTCATTCCACACTGGGAACAGTGGAACGGTTTCTCTCCAGAGTGTATTCTCTTATGCTCCCTTAGGCTCCCTAACCAGGTAAATCTCTTTCCACACTGGGAACATTGGAAAGGCTTTTCTCCTGTGTGTTTTCTCTCGTGCTGTTTTAGGTACCCTAACCAACTAAAACTCTTTCCACAGTGGGAGCAGTGGTGTGGTCTCCCTGGTTTGGGCGTCTCTGGGTCTGGTTCCCCTGAAGGACTCTTCCCGCTGTCAGAGTGAGAGTCTGGTCTCTCTCCTGCCAAAGACAAACAGATTATTTTAGTTAAACAGAGACCTGAATGAAATCTCCAAATGATAAAACGGTCTTCCTATGAGGTTTAATCCAGACTAGATCCCTCAATAGAATAGTGTCTGTAGTGTTTTATAGGCCAATAAAATCACGTTTCAACTTGACTATTGTGAAGCATGTATTAGACCTAATGGATAAATAGACTAGTCAGTATAAGATACATGTATTAGACCTAATGGATAAATAGACTAGTCAGTATAGGATACATGTATTAGACCTAATAGATAAATAGACTAGTCAGTATAAGATACAGTATTCTGACACCTTAGCTTGGTTTCAAACAATTCATAAATGTTATTGAATGTAGGTATGTTTCGCCTTTAATATAATGGCATTACAAATAAATAGCAGAATATTATACAATAGCTGTGTTTGAATACCCATGTTAACATACTGTAACTACATACTTAATGAGTATATACACTACATACTATTAGTTAATTGTAGTATACTGTAACGACATACTTAATGAGTATATACTACATACTATTAGTTAATTGTAGTATACTGTAACTACATACTATTAGTTCATTTTAGGATACTCTAAACGAACTGTTTCCTTTCAGATGAGCGTACTAGAGCTTTTCCCGTCTATCGGAAGTTGATGCTGTTGCTATGCAACCTCTTGCTAGCTAGTTAGCATAACTAGTTAGACATTTTACGACTTCAATTATGCTTCTTTGCCGACATTTACTGACAGCGGCCCTATTCAATGGGTGTTGAGCATACGAGCTGTATAACCACCTGGTACGGCAGCTGCACCGCCCACAACCGCATGGCTCCGCCCACAACCGCATGGCTCCGCCCACAACCGCAGGGCACCGCCCACAACCGCAGGGCACCACCCACAACCGTAGTGTCTGGTTATAGTAGTGGTAGTGTCTGGTTATAGTAGTGGTAGTGTCTACTGTAGTAATGGTAGTGACTGGTTATAGTAGTGGTAGTGTCTACAGTAGTAATGGTAGTGACTGGTTATAGTAGTGGTAGTGTCTACAGTAGTAATGGTAGTGACTGGTTATAGTAGTGGTAGTGTCTACAGAGTAGCTTCCGGGTTGGAGCGAGCAGTCACATCCGCACTTCGGTCTGCACTTCGGTCTGCAGGTAGTATAACTTTTCATTACATTTCATTACATTTCATTATAGTACAACGGTTTGATTTGCCTAATCTTAGCAATTTCTTCTTAGCTAGCTACATAGCCGTCTTTGTATCAAAGATAATTGCGTAATTATCGTATTTCGTCGTCCTAACGTATCTGCCCAGCAGCTAGCCAGCTAGCTAACGCCCACCGTCTACATAGCTAGCTACTTAGCCGTCTCTGTATCAAAAGATAATTGTGTAGATAATTGTGTAGTCTAGAGCGATTTTCTAGGTTACCTAGCCAGCTATTGTCGTTATTTTAACGCAACGTAACGTAATCAACACTGCTAGCTAGCTAGCCAGCTAGCCCCTGAATCAACAACGCAGCCAGCTATTTGTCGTCCTTAACGTAGGAGACACTGCTAGCTAGCCAACAGCTAGCCAACGTCTACCGATTAGAACTCAACAACCCGGTCGCATTCCGCCTCGCTCCACAGGTAGTATCACATTTTCATTTCATTTCATTACAGTACAACGGTTTGATTTGTTTGATCGTAGCTAGCTACATAGCTAGCTACATAGCCGTCTCTGTATCAAAGATAATTGTGTAGTCTAGAGCGATTTTCTAGGTTACCTAGCCAGCTATTGTCGTTCTTTTAACGCAACGTAACGTAATCAACACTGCTAGCTAGCCAGCTAGCCCCGAATCAACAACGCAGCCACTGCCAGCTAGCCTACAAAGTCAACAACGCAGCCACTGCCAGCTAGCCTACTTCAGCAGTACTGTATCATTTTTAATCATTTTAGTCAATAAGATTCTTGCTACGTAAGCTCAACTTTCTGAACATTCGAGACGTGTAGTCCACTTGTCATTCCAATCTCCTTTGCATTAGCGTAGCCTCTTCTGTAGCCTCTGTCAACTATGTGTCTGTCTATCCCTGTTCTCTCCTCTCTGCACAGACCATACAAACGCTCCACACCGCGTGGCCGCGGCCACCCTAATCTGGTGGTCCCAGCGTGCACGACCCACGTGGAGTTCCAGGTCTCCGGTAGCCTCTGGAACTGCCGATCTGCGGCCAACAAGGCAGAGTTCATCTCAGCCTATGCCTCCCTCCAGTCCCTCGACTTCTTGGCACTGACGGAAACATGGATCACCACAGATAACACTGCTACTCCTACTGCTCTCTCTTCGTCCGCCCACGTGTTCTCGCACACCCGAGAGCTTCTGGTCAGCGGGGTGGTGGCACCGGGATCCTCATCTCTCCCAAGTGGTCATTCTCTCTTTCTCCCCTTACCCATCTGTCTATCGCCTCCTTTGAATTCCATGCTGTCACAGTTACCAGCCCTTTCAAGCTTAACATCCTTATCATTTATCGCCCTCCAGGTTCCCTCGGAGAGTTCATCAATGAGCTTGATGCCTTGATAAGCTCCTTTCCTGAGGACGGCTCACCTCTCACAGTTCTGGGCGACTTTAACCTCCCCACGTCTACCTTTGACTCATTCCTCTCTGCCTCCTTCTTTCCACTCCTCTCCTCTTTTGACCTCTCCCTCTCACCTTCCCCCTACTCACAAGGCAGGCAATACGCTCGACCTCATCTTTACTAGATGCTGTTCTTCCACTAACCTCATTGCAACTCCCCTCCAAGTCTCCGACCACTACCTTGTATCCTTTTCCCTCTCGCTCTCATCCAACACTTCCCACACTGCCCCTACTCGGATGGTATCGCGCCGTCCCAACCTTCGCTCTCTCTCCCCCGCTACTCTCTCCTTTTCCATCCTATCATCTCTTCCCTCTGCTCAAACCTTCTCCAACCTATCTCCTGATTCTGCCTCCTCAACCCTCCTCTCCTCCCTTTCTGCATCCTTTGACTCTCTATGTCCCCTATCCTCCAGGCCGGCTCGGTCCTCCCCTCCCGCTCCGTGGCTCGACGACTCATTGCGAGCTCACAGAACAGGGCTCCGGGCAGCCGAGCGGAAATGGAGGAAAACTCGCCTCCCTGCGGACCTGGCATCCTTTCACTCCCTCCTCTCTACATTTTCCTCTTCTGTCGCTGCTGCTAAAGCCACTTTCTACCACTCTAAATTCCAAGCATCTGCCTCTAACCCTAGAAAGCTCTTTGCCACCTTCTCCTCCCTCCTGAATCCTCCTCCCCCTCCCCCTCCTCCCTCTCTGCAGATGACTTCGTCAACCATTTTGAAAAGAAGGTCGACGACATCCGATCCTCGTTTGCTAAGTCAAACGACACCGCTGGTTCTGCTCACACTGCCCTACCCTGTGCTCTGACCTCTTTCTCCCCTCTCTCTCCAGATGAAATCTCACGTCTTGTGACGGCCGGCCGCCCAACAACCTGCCCGCTTGACCCTATCCCCTCCTCCAGACCATTTCCGGAGACCTTCTCCCTTACCTCACCTCGCTCATCAACTCATCCCTGACCGCTGGCTACGTCCCTTCCGTCTTCAAGAGAGCGAGAGTTGCACCCCTTCTGAAAAAACCTACACTCGATCCCTCCGATGTCAACAACTACAGACCAGTATCCCTTCTTTCTTTTCTCTCCAAAACCCTTGAACGTGCTGTCCTTGGCCAGCTCTCCCGCTATCTCTCTCAGAATGACCTTCTTGATCCAAATCAGTCAGGTTTCAAGACTAGTCATTCAACTGAGACTGTTCTTCTCTGTATCACGGAGGCGCTCCGCACTGCTAAAGCTAACTCTCTCTCCTCTGCTCTCATCCTTCTAGACCTATCGGCTGCCTTCGATACTGTGAACCATCAGATCCTCCTCTCCACCCTCTCCGAGTTGGGCATCTCCGGCGTGGCCCACGCTTGGATTGCGTCCTACCTGACAGGTCGCTCCTACCAGGTGGCGTGGCGAGAATCCGTCTCCTCACCACGTGCTCTCACCACTGGTGTCCCCCAGGGCTCTGTTCTAGGCCCTCTCCTATTCTCGCTATACACCAAGTCACTTGGCTCTGTCATAACCTCACATGGTCTCTCCTATCATTGCTATGCAGACGACACACAATTAATCTTCTCCTTTCCCCTTCTGATGACCAGGTGGCGAATCGCATCTCTGCATGTCTGGCAGACATATCAGTGTGGATGACGGATCACCACCTCAAGCTGAACCTCGGCAAGACGGAGCTGCTCTTCCTCCCGGGGAAGGACTGCCCGTTCCATGATCTCGCCATCACGGTTGACAACTCCATTGTGTCCTCCTCCCAGAGCGCTAAGAACCTTGGCGTGATCCTGGACAACACCCTGTCATTCTCAACTAACATCAAGGCGGTGGCCCGTTCCTGTAGGTTCATGCTCTACAACATCCGCAGAGTACGACCCTGCCTCACACAGGAAGCGGCGCAGGTCCTAATCCAGGCACTTGTCATCTCCCGTCTGGATTACTGCAACTCGCTGTTGGCTGGGCTCCCTGCCTGTGCCATTAAACCCCTACAACTCATCCAGAACGCCGCAGCCCGTCTGGTGTTCAACCTTCCCAAGTTCTCTCACGTCACCCCGCTCCTCCGCTCTCTCCACTGGCTTCCAGTTGAAGCTCGCATCCGCTACAAGACCATGGTGCTTGCCTACGGAGCTGTGAGGGGAACGGCACCTCAGTACCTCCAGGCTCTGATCAGGCCCTACACCCAAACAAGGGCACTGCGTTCATCCACCTCTGGCCTGCTCGCCTCCCTACCACTGAGGAAGTACAGTTCCCGCTCAGCCCAGTCAAAACTGTTCGCTGCTCTGGCCCCCCAATGGTGGAACAAACTCCCTCACGACGCCAGGACAGCGGAGTCAATCACCACCTTCCGGAGACACCTGAAACCCCACCTCTTTAAGGAATACCTAGGATAGGATAAAGTAATCCTTCTCCCCCCTTAAAAGATTTAGATGCACTATTGTAAAGTGGCTGCTCCACTGGATGTCATAAGGTGAATGCACCAATTTGTAAGTCGCTCTGGATAAGAGCGTCTGCTAAATGACTTAAATGTAAATGTAAATGCAGTAGTAATGGTAGTGACTGGTTATAGTAGTGGTAGTGTCTGGTTATAGTAGTGGTAGTGACTGGTTATAGTAGTGGTAGTGACTGGTTATAGTAATGGTAGTGACTGGTTATAGTAGTGGTAGTGACTGGTTATAGTAGTGGTAGTGACTGGTTATAGTAGTGGTAGTGACTGGTTATAGTAGTGGTAGTGACTGGTTATAGTAGTGGTAGTGACTGGTTATAGTAGTGGTAGTGACTGGTTATAATAATGGTAGTGACTGGTTATAGTAGTGGTAGTGTCTGGTTATAGTAGTGGTAGTGACTGGTTATAGTAGTGGTAGTGACTGGTTATAGTAGTGGTAGTGACTGGTTATAGTAGTGGTAGTGACTGGTTATAGTAGTGGTAGTGACTGGTTATAGTAGTGGTAGTGACTGGTTATAGTAGTGGTAGTAGTTATAGTAGTGGTAGTGACTGGTTATAGTAGTGGTAGTGTCTGGTTATAGTAGTGGTAGTGACTGGTTATAGTAGTGGTAGTGACTGGTTATAGTAGTGGTAGTGACTGGTTATAGTAGTGGTAGTGACTGGTTATAGTAATGGTAGTGACTGGTTATAGTAGTGGTAGTGTCTGGTTATAGTAGTGGTAGTGACTGGTTATAGTAGTGGTAGTGACTGGTTATAGTAGTGGTAGTGACTGGTTATAGTAGTGGTAGTGACTGGTTATAGTAGTGGTAGTGAAAAGTAGGTGGATGAAAAGGACAGCTGGAACATATGAAAATTGGTTTGGTATATCTAGCTTGAACGGTTCAATAGTTTACTGGTAGTGGGTTATTTTATGTAAATGTATGCACATTTATATAGGTTAGTCTATAATGGATTGAAGTTAGGATATCCTAAACATGTGAACATTGGTATGTAGCTGTACTTGTGGTGGTCAGTAGCTTTTATGGTTGTGGTCAGTATATGTAGCTGTACCTGTGGTGGTCAGTAGCGTTGTGGTTGTGGTCAGTATCTGTAGTCAGTAGGTGTGGTCTGTGGTAGTCAGTAGGTGGCGTCTGTAGGTGAGGTCTGTGGTAGTCAGTAGTTGTGGTCAGTATCTGTAGTCGGTAGGTGTGGTCTGTGGTAGTCAGTAGTTGTGGTCAGTATCTTTGTGGTTGTGGTCAGTGTCTCAGGTTCAGCCTAATGGAACTACCTCCATGTTTTGAGGATATACAGTGTTATTACAATTACATTGTTCACAAACAAAGGAGTAAAACAAGCTTATATTTTAGGTTCTGAGTTCAGTGGACATTTATAAGTTGTATTCTCCCAGAATCAATGGCGAGACCCAGAGCCAGATATTAAAACGATATATTAACTCAATAAGGGCAGTTTGTGGCCCTGCTTTTAAGACGGTACTCACTGGTGTTAATCAGATCTTCAGTCTCCTCTCCTTCCTCTTCATCTCCCAAAACGTCTTCCTCCTCTTTTCTTAAGATAGCCTCCTGTGCCACTACGACGGGTTCTTTCTCTTCTTCCACTGTGACAGTCTCTATCCCCTCTTCATCTTTCACTCTAAAATGTTCTCTCTCTTCTTTCACTGTAACATCATCCTCTTCTTTCAATGTGATACTGATAGCCTCCTCTTCCTCCTTTTTCATTCTGAAAGCTTCTTCCTCTCCTTTTACTGAAACATCCTCTTCTTCTTTCATGACAATGTTCATCCCCAGAGGTTCTTTCTCCGTCCAGCAGACCTCTTCTTTAACAGGAGAGTAGCTTAGTGAACTCATGGTCTGGGATGTTAGCTAGCTAGCGAGTTAGCATTAACGACTAGCCTGGAGCTAATCTAATTTATCCAGACAGCTAGCTACCCGATTTACAACGTAAATATGAAATTAAATGGGGCAACTAGCTATACGAAAGAAGTATGTTTTAAAACACAGAAAAATATACACTGAACGCGTCTAAAGAGCTCCAATGTTTCGGCTATGTTGCCTAGCAAGCTACCGAGATAGCTCAACAAGCTGTTGTTAATAAAGAAGCGGCCCGTCGACTAGATTAGACGTCACACTCGGCAGCGTCGCCTTAAAGACGAATAACAACATCCAACATGGCGCCTGGTGCGGTTGCTAGGTGATTTGTGGAGCAAACGCAAAGCCCTCTATATGTAGATGTATATAATGATTGTCCAATAATGGTGCAGGCTTTCCACATTTTATTTCCATTCAGACAGACATTTGTTCCATTAATTAAATCCTTTTTTTTTTTACAATCAGCACATTTTACAATCTGACATGGTGGAAAAATACTGATGGTAAGATTCATGAGATGGTGAATGTTTTTTCAAGTCAACAATTTATCAATGTTGTTATCAAAACAACAGCATCCGATTTTCATACAACAACGACCTCTGTCATTGCCAACAAAGGGTATATAACAAAGTATTGAGATAAACTTTTTACTTATTTTCCACCATAATTTGCAAATAAATTCATAGAAAATCCTACTGTCACGTCTAATCAAGGTGGGTGGAATCAGGCGCAGAGAGCAGATAGCGATATAAAGTTTATTCTCCGTTGAACAAAACAAACACGGTGAACCCAAACACACACAGGGTGAAATTATCCAACACAGGATAACAGAGTAACCGGAGAATAAGAAACACAAAAACACCGATAGACGAAAATAATGACAACATAAACAATCCCGCACAAAACAAGGGTGGGACAACCTACAATATATACAGACACTAATTAACTAAACAACACACAGGTGAAACCAATCAGACAAAACCAACAGATAAACGAAAAGGGATCGGTAGTGGCTAGTAGGACGGTGACGACGACCGCCGAGCACCGCCCGAACGGGTAGGAGAGCCAACCTCGGCGGAAGTCGTGACACCTACAGTGATTTTCTGGATTTTTTCCCTCCTTTTGTCTGTCATAGTTGAAGTGTACCTATGATGAAAATTACAGGCCTCTCATCTTTTTAAGTGGGAGAACTTGCACAATTGGTGGCTGACGAAATACTTTTTTTGCCCCACTGTATATTTTTTAAAACAATTAAATATTGCCTTGGTCATGTGACCTAGTGACTTCAAACAAGGTTCAGAATGTCCCTTCAATGGGCCTACACATTGCACACCCTTTAGTTGATCAATTGGGGCGGCAGGGTAGCCTAGTGGTTAGAGCATTGGACTAGTAACCGAAAGGTTGCAAGTTCAAATCCCCGAGCTGACAAGGTACAAAATCTGTCGTTCTGCCCCTGAACAGGCAGTTAACCCATTGTTCCTAGGCCGTCATTGAAAATAAGAATTTGTTCTTAACTGACTGGCCTAGTAAAATAAAGGTAAAAAAAATACTCATCTCACATGAATTTCAATAGCTCCTTGACCCTCAAACTACCTATCTACCAAAAATCTGCATGAACCCTTCTAGTCTGAAGAGGTGATAAATAGGTATACTCTCTCTCTGGGTTGAAGAGGTGATAAATAGGAATACTCTCTCTCTGGGTTGATGAGGTGATAAATAGGTATACTCTCTCTGGGTTGTAGAGGTGATAAATAGGTATACTCTCTCTGGGTTGAAGAGGTGATAAATAGGTATACTCTCTCTCTGGGTTGAAGAGGTGATAAATAGGTATACTCTCTCTCTGGGTTGTAGAGGTGATAAATAGGTATTCTCTGGGTTGTAGAGGTGATAAATAGGTATACTCTCTCTCTGGGTTGTAGAGGTGATAAATAGGTATACTCTCTCTCTGGGTTGTAGAGGTGATAAATAGGTATACTCTCTCTGGGTTGTAGAGGTGATAAATAGGTATACTCTCTCTCTGGGTTGAAGAGGTGATAAATAGGTATACTCTCTCTCTGGGTTGAAGAGGTGATCAATAGGTATACTCTCTCTCTCTCTGGGTTGAAGAGGTGATAAATAGGTATACTATCTCTGGGTTGAAGAGGTGATAAATAGGTATACTCTAAGGTTGTAAGGTAACAAAATGTGGAAAAATGTCTTGGGGGTCTGAATACTTTCCGAAGGCATTGTATGACTTCATGACTGCCCCTCGCGAAACAAAATGGCAGTCAGGGTGAAATATAACTGCAGTATGCTGTGTCAAACATTAAATTCAAGAGGTTTAAGGTTAGAATCAAGAAATGCAAAAACTCTATTCATCTTAATATATAGAGAGCAATATCCCCAGAATATAATGAACAACAGAGGGTTTATACTTGTATGCCAACGCATTAAAGTTCATAATCAAAACACAAACTGTATTGTATTCATCATTTGCCGTGACGTTACTATCATTAATCTGACGACTGTTATTTATTTGATCAAACTATATTGAATTGATAATCAATTATATTAATCATGAAACAATTAATTCATTAGGAATTTGGGGCACCACGGGAACAGTTGTTTAATAACCTTTTACGACTAGGGGGCGATATTTAAGTTTTTGGATGAAAAACGTTCCCGTTTTAAACAAGATATTTTGTCACGAAAAGATGCTCGACTATGCATATAATTGACAGCTTTGGATAGAAAACACTCTGACGTTTCCAAAACTGCAAAGATATTGTCTGTGAGTGCAGCAGAACTGATGTTACAGGCGAAACCCAGATAAAAATCCAATCAGGAAGTGCCCCATATTTTGAAAGCGCTGCATGCCAATGACTCCTTATATGGCTGTGAATGGGCTACGAATGAACTTACATTTTCTACGTATTCCCCAATGTGTCTACAGCATTGTGACGTCGTTTTACGCATTTCTGTTGAAGAATAGCCGTAAGGGACCACATTTAGCAAGTGGTCACCTGATGTCTCCCGCAGAAAATCTTGCGTAAAATCCTGAGGTAGCCATTTTTCCAATCGCTTCTTATGAGAAACCAATTGCCTCGACGGATATATTATCGACTATATATGTTAAAAACACCTTGAGGATTGATTCTAAACAACGTTTGCCATGTTTCTGTCGATATTATGGAGCCAATTTGGAAAAAAGTTTGGCGTTGTAGTGATAGCATTTTCCGGTCGATTTCTCAGCCAAGCATGATGAACAAACGGGAGCTATTTCGCCTACAAAAATAATATTTTTGGAAAAAAGGAACACTTGCTATCTAACTGGGAGTCTCCTGAGTGAAAACATCCGAAGTTCTTCAAAGGTAAATGATTTCATTTGATTGCTTTTCTTATTTTCGTGAAAATGTTGCCTGCTGCCAGCAGAGCCTAGCATAGCATTATGCCATGATAAACTTACACAAATGCTTGTCTAGCGTTGGCTGTCACGCATATTTTGAAAATCTGAGATGACAGTGTGATTAACAAAAGGCTAAGCTGTGTCTCAATATATTTCATTTGTGATTTTCATGAATAGGAACATTTTCTAGGGGTATTTATGTCCGCTGCGTTATGCTAATTCGTTTGAGGCTATGATTACGCTCCCGGATCCGGGATTGCTAGTCACACAATGAGTTACCGTCTCCCGAATTATCTCAAGAATATATAGATATCATAACAGTAACTCATTTAATAATTTCCTCGTATCAGTATCATTGTGAACGTCGTTGACTTCTTGAAATCGGTACAAACCCAAGTCTCACTGACCATTTCCGTACCACACAAATGGATTTGATTATTTATTTACTAACAAACGAAATGATAACATAGGATACACAAACATGGTATAGGTTATTGATTGGAAACTTAATACGACGACAACAAGTCCCTAGCGGACTAACACAATATGACACTTGTTACAAGATGGAGAGTTAGAGAAAGAAAGAGACGCAACACTTGGATACATTTGGGAACTACGCCCACAGTATAGCCCTTAATATCTTGCCCCAAACTGCCGCTATTCTGGGTAAGAAGTAACGCATGTAGTTACGCGCTGAAGGTCTCTGTCGGGTATCACTGTTGGGCCCTTCGTGGGCCGGGTTCCCGCTTGATGAGGAGGGTTCAGTTGGGCCTTCTCTCTGTTGGGCCCTTCGTGGGCCGGGTTCCCACTTGATGAGGAGGTTGCTTCTTATTTCAGCTGGCCTTCTCCGGTCATTCTCAGGTGTAAGGCTCTGATTTGTCCACAAAATGTCACAATGTCCTTCTTCGTAGTTGTCTGATTACTTTGCACTCAATCTGGAAGAGTGGTGTCCTGAGGACGGCTAATCAGCCATGTCGGTGATCCCAGAGTGGTGGACACTAAGAACAGCTAATTAACCGTAGCATCGATTGTTAAGAGGTTCCATTGTCTTCTTCGTGTTTTGCGCTGGGGGGGGGTCGTGACTAATCGTAGACCTCAGCTACAGCTCGTGGTCCTCCTAGTCTGATATGATCATTCTTAACTCAATATTTTTATACCGGAGAAAAACGGAGGCATTTTTCGTCATTCTGACCCGGGCTCCCTGGGGCGTGGCTAGTTACGAGGCAAGGTATCAGAATTACTATCTCGTTAGAGTACTAAAATCACAATCCTATCATCACAAAAACATTCTCTTTATCCTTGATATTTTCCACACAACGTAAAGAATGTAAACCTGATATACACAGTGCGAAAGCTCTTGAAGTTAATGCTTTCATTAAAACCTATTTATAACAATTTTAATGACATCACAAAATAGACATTACATTTTCCATCTCTCATCGTTCCCAACATTCGGATGTTGGAATATATTGTCCCAGTGTCCATTGTTTGATGTTGAAGTTTTTTGGGTCGTCTAAGAATCTCTCGGTAACAAAGAGACATTCCAGTCGCCTAAATTAGACCCCAAAAGGAATAGTCTGCTGCCTACAATTTACAATCGATGGTGAGGTGTCATAAAACCCCCATATCCCTCCCTCTATTGGACGCTGATCCACTGTAACCTGATCCTCGGATCCTCACAGGAGTCATGGCAACAGTACATCTGGAGAGAGAGAGCCATGATTCCGTGTAACAGAGTATGTTAGAAACCCTTGGATCCTCACAGGAGAGTCATGTCAGTCTCCAGATGAAAACTAAGACAAAAAAGTAGGTCTATTTCAATAATGATTTCATTTGGCAGAAAAAAATAAAAAATAAATTCTCAGGTCAAAAACACAAGTCAGAACACAGCCTCTCTATTCTCTCATGTGTTTTCAGGTCCTCTGACTGGGAAAATGTCTTTCCACAATTAGAGCAGTGGTATGTCTTCTCCTCCTGTGTGTGTATTCTTTCATGCTTATTCAGATGCCTTAACCGGTTAAATCTCTGTCCACACAGGGAGCAACGGTAGGGCTTATCCCCTCCTATGTGTGTCCTGTCGTGCACATTCAGGGCCCCTAACTTGGTAAAACTCATTCCACACAGGGAGCAGTGGTAGAGCTTTTCGTGTGTGTGTGTCCTCTCATGGAGTTTCAGAGTCGTTAACCACCTAAAACTCTTTTCACACTGGGAACAGTGGTTGGGCTTTTCTCCTGTATGTATTCTCTCATGTGATTTCAGGTGTAGTAATCGGGTAAAACTTTTTCCACAGTAGGAGCAGTGGTGTGGTCTCGCTGGTTTGGACGTCTCTGGGTCTGGTTCCCCTGAAGGACTCTTCCCGCTGTCAGAGTGAGAGTCTGGTCTCTCTCCTGCCAAAGACAAACAGATTATTTAGTTAAATACTTAGAGACCTGAAGAAAACTTCTACATGATAAAACTGGCTCCATGTTAGAGGAGGAGCCTGGTGAAGAGCTCCGGTCTGAGAAACTGACTGATGCTGCCCCCTCTGTGACATCGCTGCCCCCTCTGTGACATCGCTGCCCCCTCCTTTTAAACTACTGCCCAGCCTTTCTGAACTGCCTGACTGAACAACACCTTATCATCTGAAGCTGTGGAAGACCATCACCAAGACAGTAGATCTCCAGGAAGAGGGTTGGACTGAAAACCTACAGGACAGTAGATCTCCAGGAAGAGGGTTGGGCTGAAAACCCACAGGACAGTAGATCTCCAGGAAGAGGGTTGGACTGAAAACCTACAGGACAGTAGATCTCCAGGAAGAGGGTTGGGCTGAAAACACACAGGACAGTAGATCTCCAGGAAGAGGGTTGGACTGAAAACCTACAGGACAGTTGATCTCCAGGAAGAGGGTTGGGCTGAAAACCCACAGGACAGTAGATCTCCAGGAAGAGGGTTGGACTGAAAACCTACAGGACAGTAGATCTCCAGGAAGAGGGTTGGGCTGAAAACCCACAGGACAGTAGCTCTCCAGGAAGAGGGTTGGACTGAAAACCTACAGGACAGTAGATCTCCAGGAAGAGGGTTGGGCTGAAAACACACAGGACAGTAGATCTCCAGGAAGAGGGTTGGACTGAAAACCTACAGGACAGTTGATCTCCAGGAAGAGGGTTGGGCTGAAAACCCACAGGACAGTAGATCTCCAGGAAGAGGGTTGGACTGAAAACCTACAGGACAGTAGATCTCCAGGAAGAGGGTTGGGCTGAAAACCTACAGGACAGTAGATCTCCAGGAAGAGGGTTGGGCTGAAAACCTACAGGACAGTAGATCTCCAGGAAGAGGGTTGGGCTGAAAACCCACAGGACAGTAGATCTCCAGGAAGAGGGTTGGACTGAAAACCTACAGGACAGTAGATCTCCAGGAAGAGGGTTGGACAGCACAGGCTTAGATCACAGACATCATTGTGCTGCCTTATTTCCAGACATTTCCAAGGCCTTCAACACTGTTGTCCATCACATTGTCATTCAAAAGGTTGACTGAAATAGGCCTGGATCATTAGTATGATTATTTTTTAATACATTTGCAAACATTAAAAAATAAATAAACGGGTTTTCTCTTTGTCATTACGGGGTATTGTGATGTCATTACGGGGTATTGTGATGTCATAATGGGGTATTGTGATGTCATTACGGGGTATTGTGTGTAGATTGATGAAAAACATTTAATTTAATCCATGTTTAGAACAAGGCTGAAACGTAACAAAATGTGTGAAAAAAAGTCAAGGGATCTGAATACTTTACGACAGTAAATAACACTGGTCCATCATGTTGTAACTTGTATTAGTCAGCTGTATACAGACCTACAGTAAATAACACTGGTCCATCATGTTGTAACTTGTATAGTCAGCTGTATACAGACCTACAGTAAATAACACTGGTCCATCTGTTGTAACTTGTATAGTCAGCTGTATACAGACCTACAGTAAATAACACTGGTCCATCATGTTGTAACCTGTATAGTCAGCTGTATACAGACCTACAGTAAATAACACTGGTCCATCTGTTGTAACTTGTATAGTCAGCTGTATACAGACCTACAGTAAATAACACTGGTCCATATGTTGTAACTTGTATAGTCAGCTGTAGGCAGACCTACAGTAAATAACACTGGTCCATCTGTTGTAACTGGTATAGTCAGCTGTATACAGACCTACAGTAAATAACACTGGTCCATCTGTTGTAACTTGTATAGTCAGCTGTATACAGACCTACAGTAAATAACACTGGTCCATCTGTTGTAACTTGTATTAGTCAGCTGTATACAGACCTACAGTAAATAACACTGGTCCATCTGTTGTAACTTGTATAGTCAGCTGTAGGCAGACCTACAGTAAATAACACTGGTCCATCTGTTGTAACCTGTATAGTCAGCTGTATACAGACCTACAGTAAATAACACTGGTCCATCATGTTGTAACACTGTCCATACTTGTATAGTCAGCTGTATACAGACCTACAGTAAATAACACTGGTCCATCTGTTGTAACTTGTATAGTCAGCTGTATACAGACCTACAGTAAATAACACTGGTCCATCTGTTGTAACTTGTATAGTCAGCTGTATACAGACCTACAGTAAATAACACTGGTCCATCTGTTGTAACTTGTATAGTCAGCTGTATACAGACCTACAGTAAATAACACTGGTCCATCTGTTGTAGTCACCTGTAACACTGGTCCATCAGTCAGTCAGCTGTATACAGACCTACAGTAAATAACACTGGTCCATCTGTTGTAACTTGTATTAGTCAGCTGTATACAGACCTATAGTAAATAACACTGGTCCATCATGTTGTAACTTGTATAGTCAGCTGTATACAGACCTACAGTAAATAACACTGGTCCATCTGTTGTAACTTGTATAGTAGGCAGACCTACAGTAAATAACACTGGTCCATCTGTTGTAACCTGTATTAGTCAGCTGTATACAGACCTACAGTAAATAACACTGGTCCATCTGTTGTAACTTGTATAGTCACCTGCATACAGACCTACAGTAAATAACACTGGTCCATCTGTTGCAACTTGTATAGTCAGCTGTATACAGACCTACAGTAAATAACACTGGTCCATCTGTTGTAACTTGTATAGTCACCTGTATACAGACCTACAGTAAATAACACTGGTCCATCTGTTGTAACCTGTATAGTCACCTGTAGGCAGACGACACCTACAGTTGAAGTCGGGAAGTTTTACATTCATTTAGGCTGGAGTCATTAAAACTCGTTTTTTCAACCACTCCACACATTCCTTGTTAACAAACTATAGTTTTGGCAAGTCGGTTTGGACATCTACTTTGTGCATGACGCAAGTCATTTTTTCCCAACAAATGTTTACAGAAAGATTATTTCACTTATAATTCACTGTATCACAATTCCAGTGGGTCAGAAGTTTACAGAAGTTCACAGTTGTCATGGTTTACAGAAAATGATGTCATGGCTTTAGAAGCTTCTGATAAGCTAATTGACATCATTTGAGTCAATTGGAGGTGTACATGTGGATGTATTTTAAGGCCTGCCTTCAAACTCAGTGCCTCTTTTCTTGACATCATGGGAAAATCAAAAGAAATCAGCCAAGACCTCAGAAAACAATTGTGGACCTCCACAAGTCTGGTTCATCCTTGGGAGCAATTTCAAAACACCTGAAGGTACCACGTTCATCTGTACAAACAATAGTACGCAAGTATAAACACCATGGGACCACACAGCTGTCATACTTCTCAGGAAGGAGACGCGTTCTGTCTCCCAGAGATGAACGTACTTTGGTGCGAAAAGTGCAAATCAATCCCAAAACAACAGCAAAGGACCTTGTGAAGATGCTGGAGGAAACCGGTACAAAAGTATCTATATACACAGTAAAACGAGTCCTATATCGACATAACCTGAAAGGCCGCTCAGCAAGGAAGAAGCCACTGCTCCAAAACCACCATAAAAAAGCCAGACTACGGTTTGCCACTACACATGGGGACAAAGATCGTACATTTTGGAGAAATGTCCTCTGCTCGGATGAAACAAAAATAAAACTGTTTGGCCATAATGACCATCGTTATGTTTGGAGGGAAAGGGGGGATGCTTGCAAGCCGAAGAACACCATCCCAACCGTGAAGCACAGGGGTGGTAGCATCATGTTGTGGGGGTGCTTTGCGGCAGGAGGGACTGGTGCACTTCACAAAATAGATGACATCATGAGGAAAGAAAAAGATATCAAGATATCAGTCAGGAAATTAAAGCTTGGTCGCAAATGGGTCTTCCAAATGGACAATTACCCCAAGCATACTTCCAAAGTTGTGGCAAAATGGCTTAAGGACAACAAAGTCAAGGTATTGGAGTGGCCATCGCAAAGCCCTGACCTCAATTCCATAGAACATTTGTGGGCAGAACTGACAAAGCGTGAGCGAGCAAGGAGGCCTACAAACCCGACTCAGTTACACCAGCTCTGTCAGGAGGAATGGGCCAAAATTCACCCAACCTATTGTTGGAAGCTTGTGAAAGGCTACCCAAAAAGTTTGACAGAAGTTTAACAATTTAAAGGCAATGCTACCGAATACTAATTGAGTGTATGTAAACTTCTGACCCACTGTGAATGTGATGAAATAAATAAAAGCTCAAATAAATCACTCTCTCTACTATTATTCTGACATTTCACATTCTTAAAAATAAAGTGGTGATCCTAACTAACCTAAAACAGGAATTTTTTACTAGGATTAAACGTCAAGAATTGTGAAAAACTGAGTTTAAATGTATTTGGCTAAAGTGTATGTAAACTTCCAACTTCAACTTGCCATTGCCCCAACTGTTGGCCAGACTATGTTAGAGCTGCTATCTGACCTTGTTACCTAACAGTATTGTGATGTCATTATGGGGTATTGTGATGTCATTATGGGTTATTGTGTGTAGATCGATGAGGATAAACATTTAATCCATGTTTAGAATAAGGCTGTAACGTAACAAAATGTGTAAAAAAAGTCAAGGGGTCTGAATATTTTCCGAAGGCACTGGAGGTCTCTCCATTGACCCACCTGTTGGCCAGACTATGTTAGACCTTCTATCTGACCTTGTTACCTAACAGAACGCCCTGGGTGGTTTAAAACTTGTACTGTAATGTGGACAAGACTATTATGGGGTATTGTGATGTCATTGGTTTAAAACTTGTACTGTAATGTGGACAAGACTATTATGGGGTATTGTGATGTCACTATGGGGTATTGTGATGTCATTGGTTTAAAACTTGTACTGTAATGTGGACAAGACTATTATGGGGTATTGTGATGTCACTATGGGGTATTGTGATGTCATTGGTTTAAAACTTGTACTGTAATGTGGACAAGACTATTATGGGGTATTGTGATGTCACTATGGGGTATTGTGATGTCATTGGTTTAAAACTTGTACTGTAATGTGGGCAAGACTATTATGGGGTATTGTGATGTCACTATGGGGTATTGTGATGTCATTGGTTTAAAACTTGTACTGTAATGTGGACAAGACTATTATGGGGTATTGTGATGTCACTATGGGGTATTGTGATGTCATTGGTTTAAAACTTGTACTGTAATGTGGACAAGACTATTATGGGGTATTGTGATGTCACTATGGGGTATTGTGATGTCATTGGTTTAAAACTTGTACTGTAATGTGGACAAGACTATTATGGGGTATTGTGATGTCACTATGGGGTATTGTGATGTCATTGGTTTAAAACTCGTACTGTAATGTGGACAAGACTATTATGGGGTATTGTGATGTCACTATGGACAAGGGGTATTGTGATGTCATTGGTTTAAAACTTGTACTGTAATGTGGACAAGACTATTATGGGGTATTGTGATGTCACTATGGGGTATTGTGATGTCATTGGTTTAAAACTCGTACTGTAATGTGGACAAGACTATTATGGGGTATTGTGATGTCACTTTGGGGTATTGTGATGTCATTGGTTTAAAACTTGTACTGTAATGTGGGCAAGACTAAATACATGTTGTTCTGTAGTTCTCTGCAGGATGTTTCAGATGGACTATATATTGATTCACTGGATGGTTTTCCCATCGATCGGATTCCTATAAATATCTGGGCATTTGGATTGACAAAGACTTCATGTTTTTGTTTTTTTAACATATGGATGAGATAGTTAAAAAGCTTGGATTTAAACCGGGCTTCCTCTTTTTTATTTTTTTAGATCTTGCCTCTCCCTAAAACAGCAGAAATCAGATTGTACAGTCAACTGTTCCTGGCAGTTCTTGATTATGGTGACACCGTTTCCCAGAATGCAGCAGTCAACTACCCATAAACCTTTGGATGCCATCTACCATACAGCACCGTTTACCAGAATGCAGCAGTCACTACCCATAAACCTTTGGATGCCATCTACCATACAGCACCGTTTACCAGAATGCAGCAGTCACTACCCATAAACCTTTGGATGCCATCTACCATACAGCACCGTTTACCAGAATGCAGCAGTCACTACCCTTAAACCTTTGGATGCCATGTACCATACAGCACCGTTTACCAGAATGCAGCAGTCACTACCCTTAAACCTTTGGATGCCATGTACCATACAGCACCGTTTCCCAGAATGCAGCAGTCACTACCCTTAAACCTTTGGATGCCATCTACCATACAGCACCGTTTCCCAGAATGCAGCAGTCACTACCCTTAAACCTTTGGATGCCATCTACCATACAGCACCGTTTACCAGAATGCAGCAGTCACTACCCTTAAACCTTTGGATGCCATCTACCATACAGCACCGTTTCCCAGAATGCAGCAGTCACTACCCATAAACCTTTGGATGCCAACTACCATACAGCACCACTTGTTTTATCACTGGTGCCAGTTCTGATACTCACCACTGCATCCTGTATCAAAAGGTTGGCTGGTCCCTTGGTATTGGAAAGGCTTTTCCCCTGCGTGTATCTTCTCATGCTTCTTCAGGCTCCTTAACCAGGCGAAACTCTTTTCACACTGGGAACATTTAAAAGGCTTTTCTCCTGTGTGTTTTTTCTCATGCCGTTTTAGGTCCCCTGAGAGGGAGAATCTCTTTTCACAGTAGGAGCAGTGGTGTTGTCTCGCTGGTTTGGGTGTCACTGGGTCTGGTTCCCCTGAAGGACTCTTCCCGCTGTCAGAGTGAGAGTCTGGTCTCTCTCCTGCCAAAGACAAACAGATTATTTAGTTAAATACTTAGAGACCTGAAGAAAACTTCTACATGATAAAACTTGCTCCCTCTGTGACATCGCTGCCCCCTCTCTGTGACATCGCTGCCCCCTCTCTGTGACATCGCTGCCCCCTCTCTGTGACATCGCTGCTCCCTCTCTGTGACATCTCTGCCCCCTCCTTTTAAACTACTGCCCAGCCTTTCTGAACTGCCTGACTGAACAACACCTTATCATCTGAAGCTGTGGAAGACCATCACCAAGACCTGCCAGATCTCTACATGGGTTTTGTTAGCTTTTACAGTCTAAGATGGTCTTTGTGATGAAAAGTGTTGTATAAAATACATTGATTACTACTATTGTTATACTATCAGGTTTAGTCCCCCAATCACCTCGTGAATTTAAATAAGGTATTACTCTGACATTTTTTTTCAGTCCTTGATTTTCCTTCAATACGTCTAAATTTACATTTACATTTAAGTCATTTAGCAGACGCTCTTATCCAGAGCGACTTACAAATTGGTGTGTTCACCTTATGACATAAATAATGATATATATATATATATATATATAATGGAGTGTCATTGTTACAATCTTAATTTCACCTACAGGACTGACATTTACCCACTTTGGGTTTTGCCCACTAGATGCCGCTGTTCCTGCTATTGCCGCAAGTTTAAAAAAAAATCAATTTAGCTGTGTTTATTAAATGGATCACAACAATTTCTTTCCAACTTTGGGTAGAAAACCAAAAAGCTTTTTTCTCACGATTAAAATATATTGTCCTCCGATTCAGTCCTCCAAAATGAAATGTTGCTGGGTCGAATCCCCGAGCTGACAAGGTAAAAATCTGTTGTTCTGCCCTTGAACAACCCACTGTTCCCCAGTAGGCCACCATTGTAAATAATCTGTTCTTTACTGACTTGCCTGGTTAAATAAAATATATTTTTGGGGGGGGTAATCATGAATGGATCATGAATAATAATGAGTGAGAAAGGTAGAGCCATAAATACCATACTCCTTATTGGTACTTAAAGGTTTTATATCTCCACTGTCCTAATAAACAGATAGGGGAGAGTAGCTGAGGGTTTGAACAAATGGAACATCTCTAATTCATAGACAGAGATGTGGATGCAAGGACCAACAATGAGATTAAAATGGTTTTAAAACCGTTGAGTCAAATACAGTGTTTGTTTACATTTGCATTGTTTACAAGCTTATATTTGGGGTTCTGGTGAGGTGCACATTTCAGTGCAATGTCCCTTTGGCTTTAAAACCACACATTAGTTCAACAACTGCAGAGTTTCTGGCTGTGTTTTTAAGACCGTACTCACTGGTGTTAATCAGATCTTCAGTCTCCTCTTCCTTTCCTTCATCTCCCAAAAGAACATCCTCTTCTTTGTTCAATGTTACAGCCTCCTCTTCCTCTTTCACTCTAAAATGTTCTTTCTCTTCTTTCAGGACAATGTTCAGCCCCAGAGCTTCTTTCTCCGTCCAGCAGACCTCCTCTTCTTTAACAAGAGGGTAGTCGTTCAGTGAGTTCATGGTCGGGCTAGCTAGCATTAACGATAAGCTTAGTGCTTGACTCGGTATAATCAACACATTTAACAAGCAAATTACTTTATGTTAAATAGTAGATACGTAAAGAGTATTGTGTTAAAAAATACCGAGATCAATATACAGAAAAATGGTCGAAAGAGCTTATTTTCGGTTGTATGTTGGCTACAAGGCTAAAGAGATGGTTGAATGAGTCAGTATCCGTGTTGTTGAAACAGCTTCCGGTGTCGTGTTGGTCCACTAGATATGACGTCACCATCTGAAGGTCGCATATCGCCGTCAGCTGACTGGAATGGGTAACGCAGTTTAGAAAAATATTCACGACATTGTTTATTTATTTACAGATGAGCAAATATGTTTTGTCTGACTTCTTACAGCCAATACTTTCGTCTATGCAGATGTGTAGCTACATATGAATATGTACATTATGAATATATACTGTTAGAATAGTTTAATGCAGACCTATAGCTACATATGAATATGTACATTATGAATGCAGACCTATAGCTACATATGAATATGTACATTATGAATGCAGACCTGTAGCTACATATGAATAAATGAGGATACATGAGGTGAGAATAGTTTCCTGTAGTTCAGTTGGTAGAGCATGGCGCACACAACGCCAGTCTTGACAATGTAATGTCAGTTGCTATCGAGGTGGTTGACTAGCTGCTGTTATTGAAGAAGACCTAATTCAGTACTTAACGCCAGTCTTGACAATGTAATGTCAGTTGCATGCTATCGAGGTGGTTGACTAGCTGCTGTCATTGAAGAAGTGTCCTGTCTACTAGATTACATGTCACACTGGTTTTCTGTACAAATGTATATTTGGATAGACTAGAGGTAGAGAATAGTTTCCTGTAGCTCAATTATATAATTGGTAGAGCTATGGAATACGATTCTAGTTTCCTAGATACAACGCCAGTCTTGACAATGTAATGTCAGTTGCTATCGAGGTGGTTGACTAGCAATAACGCCAGTCTTGACAATGTAATGTCAGTTGCTATCGAGGTGGTTGACTAGCTGCTGTTATTGAAGAAGACCTAATTCAGTACTTTAACGCCAGTCTTGACAATGTAATGTCAGTTGCATGCTATCGAGGTGGTTGACTAGCTGCTGTCATTGAAGAAGTGTCCTGTCTACTAGATTACATGTCACACTGGTTTTCTGTACAAATGTATATTTGGATAGACTAGATTAGACTACACCTAATAGAGAATCGAAGAGGCATTTGAAATTCACTGTATATTCAATTATATAATATATATTTCAAAGTCAAAATGCAAAGAACTACCTCTCTACCAACAATACACATGAACCCTTCTAGTCTGACTAGATACAACTACAGAACTACCTCTCTACCAACAATACACATGAACCCTTCTAGTCTGGCTAGATACAACTACAGAACTACCTCTCTACCAACAATACACATGAACCCTTCTAGTCTGGCTAGATACAACTACAGAACTACCTCTCTACCAACAATACACATGAACCCTTCTAGTCTGGCTAGATACAACTACAGAACTACCTCTCTACCAACAATCCACATGAACCCTTCTAGTCTGACTAGATACAACTACAGATCTACCAACAATCTGCATGAAACCTTCCAGTCTGGCTAGATACAACTATAGAACAACCTCTCTACCAACAATCCACATGAACCCTTCCAGTCTGGCTAGATACAACTACAGAACTACCTCTCTACCAACAATCTACATGAACCCTTCCAGTCTGGCTGTATACAACTACAGAACTACCTCTCTACCAACAATCCACATGAACCCTTCTAGTCTGACTAGATACAACTACAGAACTACCTCTCTACCAACAATACACATGAACCCTTCTAGTCTGACTAGATACAACTACAGAACTACCTCTCTACCAACAATACACATGAACCCTTCTAGTCTGATTAGATACAACTATTGAACTACCTCTCTACCAACAATACCAAGAGTGTGCAAAGCTGTCATCAAGGCAAAAGGTGGCTACTTTGAAGAATCTGAAATATATTTTGATTAGTTTAGTTTTTTGGTTACTACATGATTCCATATGTGTTATTTCATAGTTTTGATGTCTTCACTATTATTCTACAATGTAGAAAATAGTAAAAAATAAACAAAAACCCTGCAATGAGTAGGTGTGTCCAAACCTTTGACTGGTACTGTAAGTATTCAGACCCCTTTGCTATGAGACTCAACATTGAGTTTAAATGCATCCTGTTTCCATTGATCATCCTTGAGATGTTTCTACAACTTGATTGTCTATATAAGGTCTTACAGTTGACGGTGCAAAACACAAGCCATGAGGTCAAAGGGATTGTGTCGAGGCACAGATCTGGGGAAGGGAACCAAAACGTTTTGGCAGTATTGAAGGTATCCAAGACCACAGTGGCCTCCATCATTCTTCAATGGAAGAAGTTTGGAACCACCCAAGACTCTTCCTCGAGCTGGCCACCCGGCCAAACTGACCAATCGGAGGAGAAGGGCCTTGGTCAGGGAAGTGACCAAGAACCTGATGGTTACTCTGACAGAGCCCCAGTGTTTCTCTGTGGAGATGGGAGAACCTTCCAGACAACCATCTCTGCAGGAGTCCACCAGTTGGGCCTTTATGGAAGGCCCAACATACTTTTTCACTGTAAGCCTATTTTTAAGTAAGCTTTCATGTGGCCATAAACAAAAACACTAATTCTCAGGTCAAAAACACTTCATTCTCAGGTCAAAAACACTTCATTCTCAGGTCAAAAGCTAAATGAGAACAGTGGAAGGTTTTCTCTCCTGTGTGTGTTATAGTACTGTTATGTATTATATAGACAGGTTTAATCATAAACAACATGAAACAAAAACACTAATTCTCAGGTCAAAAACACAAGTCAGAACACAGCCTCTCTATTCTCTCATGTGTTTTCAGGTCCTCTGACTGGGAAAATGTCTTTCCACAATGAGAGCAGTGGTATGTCTTCTCCTCCTGTGTATTTGTATGTATTGTTTCATGCTCATTCAGGTACCTTAACCGGGTAAATGTCTTTCCACACTGGGAGCAGTGGAAGGTCTTATCTCCTCGTGTGTGTGTCCTGTCATGCTTATTCAGGCCAACTAACTTGGTAAAACTCTTTCCGCACAGAGAGCATTGGTAGGGCTTTTCTTCTGTATGTGTCCTCTCATGCTCTTTTAGGTTCCCCAAATGGGTAAAACTCTTTCCGCACAGAGAGCATTGGTATGGCTTCTCTCCTGTGTGCACTCTCTCATGCTGTTTCAGGTTCACTAACCCACTAAAGCTCTTTCCACAGTGGGAACAGTGGTAAGACCTTTCTCCTGTATGTATTCTCTCATGTGTTTTCAGGCTCGCCAACCAGGTAAAATGTATTCCACATTTGGAGCAGTAATAAGGCTTCTCTCCTGTGTGTATTCTATTGTGTATTTTCAGGGACCCTAACTCTGTAAATCTCTTTCCACACAGGGAGCATTGGTAGGGCTTTTCTTGTGTGTGTGTCCTTTCATGTGTTTTCAGGCTCCCTGACCACCTAAAACTCTCTCCACAGTGGGAACAGTGGTAAGGCATCTCTCCTGTATGTATTCTCTCATGCGTTGTCAGGGTGCCTAACGACCTAAAGCGCTTTCCACAATGGGAACAATGGTAAGGCTTCTCCCCACTGTGTATTCTATCATGCTGTTTCAGGTTCTCTAAACGGGTAAACCTCTTTCCACACTGAGAGCAGTGGAAAGGCTTTTCTCCTCTGTGTGTTCTCTCATGCACTCTTAGGTTCTGTAGCTTAGTAAAACTCTTTCCACAGTGGGAGCAGTGGTGTCGTCCTGCTGGTTTGGACGTCTCTGGGTCTGGTTCCCCTGAAGAACTCTTCTTTGGGTCTGGTTCCCCTGAAGGACCCGGCTCTGGGTCTGGTTCCCCTGAAGGACTCTTCTTTGGGTCTGGTTCCCCTGAAGGACTCTTCTTTGGGTCTGGTTCCCCTGAAGGACTCTTCTTTGGGTCTGGTTCCCCTGAAGGACTCTTCTTTGGGTCTGGTTCCCCTGAAGGACCCGTCTCTGGGTCTGGTTCCCCTGAAGGACTCTTCCCGCTGTCAAAGTGAGAGTCTGCTCTCTCTCCTGCCAAAGAAAAACAGAGTATTTAGTGAAACAGAAAGACCTGAATGACACTTCAAAATGTTAAAACGGCAGTGGTGGAAAAAGTACCCAATTGTGATACTTGAGTAAAACTTCAGATCCCTTAATAGAAAGGTACTCAAGTAAAAGTGAAAGTCACCCAGTAAAATACTACTTGAGTAAAAGTCAAAAAATATTTGGTTCTAAATATACTTAACTATCAAATGTGAAAGTATAAATCACTTCAAATTCCTTATATTACGCAAAGCAGACAGCACCATTTTCTTGTTTTTCAAATGCACAGATAGCTAGGGGCTATATAAATTATGCATTTGTGTCTGCCAGATCAGAGGCAGTAGGGATGACCACGTGTTCTCTTGATAAGTGCGCGAATTGGACCATTTTCCTGTCCTGCAACTTTTGGGTGTCAGGGAAAATGTATGGAGTAAAAAGTACATTATTTTCTTTAGGAATGTAGTGACTTAAAAGTCTTCCGGTACAGCTGGTGCTCTCATGCATTTTTCAGTGTTATTTGCCTCGAAGCGAGCATAGAAGTAGTTTAGCTCGTCCGGTAGGCTCGTGTCACTGGGCAGCTCTCGGCTGTGCTTCCCTTTATAGTCTGTAATAGTTTGCAGGCCCTGCCACATCCGACGAGTGTCGGAGCCGGTGTTGTACGACTCGACCTTAGTCTGGTATTGACGCTTTGCCTGTTTGATGGTTCGTTGCATAACGGGATTTCTTATAAGCTTCCGGGTTAGAGTCCCGCTCCTCGAAAGCGCGGATGCTGCCTGTAATCCATGGCTTCTGGTTGGGGTATATACGTACGGTCACTGTGGGGACGACATCATCGATGCACTTATTGATGAAGCCAGTAACTGATGTGGTGTACCCCTCAATGCCATTGGAGGAATCCCGGAACATATTCCAGTCTTTGCTAGCAAAACAGTCCTGTAGCTTAGCATCTGCTTCATCTGACCACTATTTTATTGATCTAGTCACTGGTGCTTCCCTCTTAAATATTTGCTTGTAAGCAGGAATCAAGAGGATGGAATTATCTCTGTGTGTGGAGTATAGATGGTCCAGAGTTCTTTTCCGTCTGGTTGCACATTTAACATGCTGATAGAAATTTGGTAAAACTGATTTAAGTTTCCCTTCATTAAAGTCCTTGGCTACTAGGAGCGCCGCCTCTGGGTGAGCATTTTCTTGTTTGCATATGGCAGAATACAGCTCATTCAATGCTATCTTAGTGCCAGCCTCTAACTGTGGTGGTATGTGAACGGCTACAAAGAATATAGATAAACTCTCTTGGTAGGTAATGTGGTCTACAGCTTATCATGAGAAACTCTACTTCAGGCAATAGTATAGTAATAATTCAATAGCTCGAGACTTCCTTACAAAAATAAATAGACCTCCACCCCTTGTCTTACCAGTTCTAACCTTCCGGTACAGCAGCATATAACCAGCCAGCTGAATGTTGATATTGTCGTAGTTCAGCCACGACTCCGTGAAGCATAAGATGTTACAGTTTTTAATGTCCCGTTGGTAGTTTAATCTTCCCAATAACTTGTCCATTTTACTGTCCAAAGATTGCACGTTTGCTTGCAGAATTGAGGGGAGTGTTTTTTTTTTTTCTCAATCGTTTTTTTTTTCTCGATCGCTTTTCTCCGACCCTTACCCTTAGGCTTTCTCCGTCTCCTCTTCAAGCAGATCACTGGGGTCGGGGCCTGTTCCCGAGGGAGCCATATATCCTCCGCCTCGGGCTCGTCAGAGTGGTGAAAGAAGAAAAATGATTCTGCCGTGGTGAGTCACCGAGGTCCTGATGTCTAGAAGTTATTTTCGGTCATAAGAGACATTAGCGGCAATATTATGTACAAAAATAGTAATTGTAAAAAACATAAGTTACATACAATGCAGATAACGCAGATAAACAAAAAAACAATCGGTTGGGGGCCTGTAAAACATCTGCAACTAGAGAACATTACCAACCCCTTCGCTCCATCGGTTGGGGGCCTGTAAAACATCTGCAACTAGAGAACATTACCAACCCCTTCGCTCCATCGGTTGGGGGCCTGTAAAACATCTGCAACTAGAGAACATTACCAACCCCTTCGCTCCATCGGTTGGGGGCCTGTAAAACATCTGCAACTAGAGAACATTACCAACCCCTTCGCTCCATCGGTTGGGGGCCTGTAAAACATCTGCAACTAGAGAACATTACCAACCCCTTCGCTCCATCGGTTGGGGGCCTGTAAAACATCTGCAACTAGAGAACATTACCAACCCCTTCGCTCCATCGGTTGGGGGCCTGTAAAACATCTGCAACTAGAGAACATTACCAACCCCTTCGCTCCATCGGTTGGGGGCCTGTAAAACATCTGCAACTAGAGAACATTACCAACCCCTTCGCTCCATCGGTTGGGGGCCTGTAAAACATCTGCAACTAGAGAACATTACCAACCCCTTCGCTCCATCGGTTGGGGGCCTGTAAAACATCTGCAACTAGAGAACATTACCAACCCCTTCGCTCCATCGGTTGGGGGCCTGTAAAACATCTGCAACTAGAGAACATTACCAACCCCTTCGCTCCATCGGTTGGGGGCCTGTAAAACATCTGCAACTAGAGAACATTACCAACCCCTTCGCTCCATCGGTTGGGGGCCTGTAAAACATCTGCAACTAGAGAACATTACCAACCCCTTCGCTCCATCGGTTGGGGGCCTGTAAAACATCTGCAACTAGAGAACATTACCAACCCCTTCGCTCCATCGGTTGGGGGCCTGTAAAACATCTGCAACTAGAGAACATTACCAACCCCTTCGCTCCATCGGTTGGGGGCCTGTAAAACATCTGCAACTAGAGAACATTACCAACCCCTTCGCTCCATCGGTTGGGGGCCTGTAAAACATCTGCAACTAGAGAACATTACCAACCCCTTCGCTCCATCGGTTGGGGGCCTGTAAAACATCTGCAACTAGAGAACATTACCAACCCCTTCGCTCCATCGGTTGGGGGCCTGTAAAACATCTGCAACTAGAGAACATTACCAACCCCTTCGCTCCATCGGTTGGGGGCCTGTAAAACATCTGCAACTAGAGAACATTACCAACCCCTTCGCTCCATCGGTTGGGGGCCTGTAAAACGTCTGCAACTAGAGAACATTACCAACCCCTTCGCTCCATCGGTTGGGGGCCTGTAAAACGTCTGCAACTAGAGAACATTACCAACCCCTTCGCTCCATCGGTTGGGGGCCTGTAAAACATCTGCAACTAGAGAACATTACCAACCCCTTCGCTCCATCGGTTGGGGGCCTGTAAAACGTCTGCAACTAGAGAACAACCCCTTCGCTCCATCGGTTGGGGGCCTGTAAAACGTCTGCAACTAGAGAACAACCCCTTCGGTCCATCGGTTGGGGGCCTGTAAAACGTCTGCAACTAGAGAACAACCCCTTCGCTCCATCGGTTGGGGGCCTGTAAAACGTCTGCAACTAGAGAACATTACCAACCCCTTCGCTCCATCAGTTGGGGGCCTGTAAAACGTCTGCAACTAGAGAACATTACCAACCCCTTCGCTCCATCGGTTGGGGGCCTGTAAAACGTCTGCAACTAGAGAACATTACCAACCCCTTCGCTCCATCGGTTGGGGGCCTGTAAAACGTCTGCAACTAGAGAACATTACCAACCCCTTCGCTCCATCGGTTGGGGGCCTGTAAAACATCTGCAACTAGAGAACAACCCCTTCGCTCCGTATTTTCACACCTGCACTTTGGAGCTGCTACTCAAGAAAGCAAAAAAAGTTTGTATGCGGCTTTATTAACGCAATATTTATTAATTCTTTTTTTTTTTTACATTGTTTGCAAACTGATGTGATGCATATTAATGCCAAAATAACATGCAAAACAGGCAACCACAAAAAACGATATATATTCAATACCACATTAAATCATACTCAAAAAAGGTTTGCAGGAATTCCCAGGCCTCTCCTGTAAACCTTTTTAAACCAATTCCTGTAAAACTTTTTTGAATATGATTTAATAATGTGGTATTAAACAAAACCCCAAATTCTCAGTCAAAAGCACAAGTCAGAACACAGTCTCTCTATTCTCTCATGTGATTTCAGGTCCTCTGACTGGGAAAATGTCTTTCCACAATGAGAGCAGTGGTATGTCTTCTCCTCCTGTGTATTTGTATGAATTCTTTCAGGTTCCATAACCGGGTAAATCTTATTCCACACTGGGAGCAGTGGTAGGTCTTTTATCCTATGTGTCTCAGTGTTTTCAGGATCCCTAACAAGGTAAAATGTCTTTCCACATTGGGAGCAGTGGTCAGGTGTGTCCTCTCATGTGATGTGTGAAAATCTCTTTCCTCACTGGGAGAATTGGTAAGGCTTTTCTCCTGTGTGTATTCCTTTATGCCTTTTCAGGCTCGCTAAATGGGTAAAACTCTTTCCACAGAGGGAACACTTAAAAGGCTTTTCTCCCGTGTGTGTCCTCTCATGCTCTTTTAGATTGCCCAAAGTGGTCAAACTCTTTCCACACAGGGAGCAGTGGTGAGGCTTCTCTCCTGTATGTATTCTCTTATGTATTTTCAGGGTCTCTAAATGAGAAAAATACTTGCCACACTGGGAGCAGTAATAAGGCTTCTCTCCTGTGTGCATTCTCTCATGTGTTTTCAGACTCCCTATCTGGGTAAAACTCTTTCCACACAGAGAACAGTGGTAAGGCTTCTCTCCCGAGTGTATTTTCTCATGTTTTTTAAGATTGCCTAACATGGTGAAATTCTTTCCACACAGGGAGCAAGGGTAAGGCTTCTCTCCTGTATGAATTCTCTCGTGTATTTTCAGGCTTCCTAACTGAGTAAAACTCTTTCCACACTGGGAGCATTGGTACGTCTTCCTCCCTGCTGTATGTATTTCTTCATGCCTATTCAGGGCCCTTAACCAGGTAAAACTCTTTCCACACTGGGAACATTGAAAAGGCTTTTCTCCTGTGTGCATCGTCTCGTGCTGTTTTAGGTTCCAGAACCGGGTAAAACTCTTTCCACAGTGGGAGCAGTGGTGTGGTCTCCCTGGTTTGGACGTCTCTGGGTCTGGTTCCCCTGAAGGACTCTTCCCGCTGTCAGAGTGAGAGTCTGGTGTCTCTCCTGCCAAAGACAGAGTATTTGGTTAAATACTTAGAGCTCACTAATGAAGACTGGTCTCTCTCCTGCCAAAGACAGAGTATTGAGTGAAACTGAGACCTGAATGAAACCACCACATGATAAAACTGTCTTCCTATGAGGTTTAATCCAGAATAGATCCCTCAATAACAAATAAAGAGTGGCTGTTGTGATTTATAGGCCAATAAAAACACTATTAAACTTCATGGTTGTAGACCTAATGGATAAATAGACTAGTCAGTATAGGATACATGTATTAGACCTAATGGATAATTAGACTAGTCAGTATAGGATACATGTAATAGACTAGTCAGTATAGGATACATGTAATAGACTAGTCAGTATAGGATACATGTATTAGACCTAATAGATAAATAGACTAGTCAGTATAGGATACATGTAATAGACTAGTCAGTATAGGATACATGTATTAGACTAGTCAGTATAGGATACATGTATTAGACTAGTCAGTATAGGATACATGTAATAGACCTAATGGATAAATAGACTAGTCAGTATAGGATACATGTATTAGACCTAATGGATAAATAGACTAGTCAGTATAGGATACATGTATTAGACCTAATGGATAAATAGACTAGTCAGTATAGGATACATGTAATAGACTAGTCAGTATAGGATACATGTATTAGACCTAATGGATAAATAGACTAGTCAGTATAGGATACATGTAATAGACCTAATGGATAAATAGACTAGTCAGTATAGGATAGATGTATTAGACCTAATGGATAAATAGACTAGTCAGTATAGGATACATGTAATAGACTAGTCAGTATAGAATACATGTATTAGACCTAATAGATAAATAGACTAGTCAGTATAGGATACATGTATTAGACTAGTCAGTATAGGATACATGTATTAGACTAGTCAGTATAGGATACATGTAATAGACCTAATGGATAAATAGACTAGTCAGTATAGGATACATGTATTAGACCTAATGGATAAATAGACTAGTCAGTATAGGATACATGTATTAGACCTAATGGATAAATAGACTAGTCAGTATAGGATACATGTAATAGACTAGTCAGTATAGGATACATGTATTAGACCTAATGGATAAATAGACTAGTCAGTATAGGATACATGTAATAGACTAGTCAGTATAGAATACATGTAATAGACTAGTCAGTATAGAATACATGTATTAGACCTAATAGATAAATAGACTAGTCAGTATAGGATACATGTAATAGACTAGTCAGTATAGGATACATGTAATAGACTAGTCAGTATAGGATACATGTAATAGACCTAATGGATAAATAGACTAGTCAGTATAGGATACATGTATTAGACCTAATGGATAAATAGACTAGTCAGTATAGGATACATGTATTAGACCTAATGGATAAATAGACTAGTCAGTATAGGATACATGTATTAGACCTAATAGATAAATAGACTAGTCAGTATAGGATACATGTAATAGACTAGTCAGTATAGGATACATGTATTAGACCTAATAGATAAATAGACTAGTCAGTATAGGATACATGTAATAGACTAGTCAGTATAGGATACATGTAATAGACTAGTCAGTATAGGATACATGTAATAGACTAGTCAGTATAGGATACATGTAATAGACTAGTCAGTATAGGATACATGTAATAGACCTAATGGATAAATAGACTAGTCAGTATAGGATACATGTATTAGACCTAATAGATAAATAGACTAGTCAGTATAGGATACATGTAATAGACTAGTCAGTATAGGATACATGTATTAGACTAGTCAGTATAGGATACATGTAATAGACCTAATAGATAAATAGACTAGTCAGTATAGGATACATGTAATAGACTAGTCATTATAGGATACATGTAATAGACTAGTCAGTATAGGATACATGTAATAGACTAGTCAGTATAGGATACATGTAATAGACCTAATGGATAAATAGACTAGTCAGTATAGGATACATGTAATAGACTAGTCAGTATAGGATACATGTAATAGACTAGTCAGTATAGGATACATGTAATAGACTAGTCAGTATAGGATACATGTAATAGACTAGTCAGTATAGGATACATGTAATAGACCTAATGGATAAATAGACTAGTCAGTATAGGATACATGTAATAGACTAGTCAGTATAGGATACATGTAATAGACTAGTCAGTATAGGATACATGTATTAGACTAGTCAGTATAGGATACATGTAATAGACCTAATGGATAAATAGACTAGTCAGTATAGGATACATGTATTAGACCTAATGGATAAATAGACTAGTCAGTATAGGATACATGTATTAGACCTAATGGATAAATAGACTAGTCAGTATAGGATACATGTATTAGACCTAATGGATAAATAGACTAGTCAGTATAGGATACATGTATTAGACTAGTCAGTATAGGATACATGTAATAGACTAGTCAGTATAGGATACATGTAATAGACTAGTCAGTATAGGATACATGTAATAGACTAGTCAGTATAGGATACATGTAATAGACTAGTCAGTATAGGATACATGTAATAGACCTAATGGATAAATAGACTAGTCAGTATAGGATACATGTATTAGACCTAATAGATAAATAGACTAGTCAGTATAGGATACATGTATTAGACTAGTCAGTATAGGATACATGTATTAGACCTAATAGATAAATAGACTAGTCAGTATAGGATACATGTATTAGACCTAATGGATAAATAGACTAGTCAGTATAGGATACATGTATTAGACTAGTCAGTATAGGATACATGTATTAGACTAGTCAGTATAGGATACATGTAATAGACTAGTCATTATAGGATACATGTATTAGACCTAATGGATAAATAGACTAGTCAGTATAGGATACATGTAATAGACCTAATGGATAAATAGACTAGTCAGTATAGGATACATGTATTAGACTAGTCAGTATAGGATACATGTATTAGACCTAATGGATAAATAGACTAGTCAGTATAGGATACATGTATTAGACTAGTCAGTATAGGATACATGTAATAGACTAGTCAGTATAGGATACATGTATTAGACTAGTCAGTATAGGATACATGTATTAGACCTAATGGATAAATAGACTAGTCAGTATAGGATACATGTAATAGACTAGTCAGTATAGGATACATGTAATAGACTAGTCAGTATAGGATACATGTATTAGACCTAATGGATAAATAGACTAGTCAGTATAGGATACATGTAATAGACCTAATGGATAAATAGACTAGTCAGTATAGGATACATGTAATAGACCTAATGGATAAATAGACTAGTCAGTATAGGATACATGTATTAGACCTAATGGATAAATAGACTAGTCAGTATAGGATACATGTATTAGACCTAATAGATAAATAGACTAGTCAGTATAGGATACATGTAATAGACTAGTCAGTATAGGATACATGTAATAGACCTAATAGATAAATAGACTAGTCAGTATAGGATACATGTATTAGACTAGTCAGTATAGGATACATGTAATAGACTAGTCAGTATAGGATACATGTAATAGACTAGTCAGTATAGGATACATGTATTAGACTAGTCAGTATAGGATACATGTAATAGACTAGTCAGTATAGGATACATGTATTAGACCTAATGGATAAATAGACTAGTCAGTATAGGATACATGTATTAGACCTAATAGATAAATAGACTAGTCAGTATAGAATACATGTAATAGACTAGTCAGTATAGGATACATGTAATAGACTAGTCAGTATAGGATACATGTATTAGACCTAATAGATAAATAGACTAGTCAGTATAGGATACATGTATTAGACTAGTCAGTATAGGATACATGTATTAGACCTAATAGATAAATAGACTAGTCAGTATAGGATACATGTATTAGACTAGTCAGTATAGGATACATGTATTAGACCTAATAGATAAATAGACTAGTCAGTATAGGATACATGTATTAGACCTAATAGATAAATAGACTAGTCAGTATAGGATACATGTAATAGACTAGTCAGTATAGGATACATGTAATAGACTAGTCAGTATAGGATACATGTATTAGACCTAATGGATAAATAGACTAGTCAGTATAGGATACATGTATTAGACCTAATGGATAAATAGACTAGTCAGTATAGGATACATGTATTAGACCTAATAGATAAATAGACTAGTCAGTATAGGATACATGTAATAGACTAGTCAGTATAGGATACATGTAATAGACTAGTCAGTATAGGATACATGTAATAGACTAGTCAGTATAGGATACATGTAATAGACTAGTCAGTATAGGATACATGTATTAGACTAGTCAGTATAGGATACATGTATTAGACTAGTCAGTATAGGATACATGTATTAGACTAGTCAGTATAGGATACACGTATTAGACCTAATGGATAAATAGACTAGTCAGTATAGGATACATGTAATAGACTAGTCAGTATAGGATACATGTATTAGACTAGTCAGTATAGGATACATGTATTAGACTAGTCAGTATAGGATACATGTAATAGACCTAATGGATAAATAGACTAGTCAGTATAGGATACATGTATTAGACCTAATGGATAAATAGACTAGTCAGTATAGGATACATGTAATAGACTAGTCAGTATAGGATACATGTATTAGACTAGTCAGTATAGGATACATGTAATAGACCTAATGGATAAATAGACTAGTCAGTATAGGATACATGTAATAGACTAGTCAGTATAGGATACATGTAATAGACCTAATGGATAAATAGACTAGTCAGTATAGGATACATGTATTAGACCTAATAGATAAATAGACTAGTCAGTATAGGATACATGTATTAGACTAGTCAGTATAGGATACATGTATTAGACCTAATAGATAAATAGACTAGTCAGTATAGGATACATGTATTAGACCTAATAGATAAATAGACTAGTCAGTATAGGATACATGTAATAGACTAGTCAGTATAGGATACATGTAATAGACCTAATAGATAAATAGACTAGTCAGTATAGGATACATGTATTAGACTAGTCAGTATAGGATACATGTAATAGACTAGTCAGTATAGGATACATGTAATAGACTAGTCAGTATAGGATACATGTATTAGACTAGTCAGTATAGGATACATGTAATAGACTAGTCTAGTCATATAGGATACATGTATTAGACCTAATGGATAAATAGACTAGTCAGTATAGGATACATGTATTAGACCTAATAGATAAATAGACTAGTCAGTATAGAATACATGTAATAGACTAGTCAGTATAGGATACATGTAATAGACTAGTCAGTATAGGATACATGTATTAGACCTAATAGATAAATAGACTAGTCAGTATAGGATACATGTATTAGACTAGTCAGTATAGGATACATGTATTAGACCTAATAGATAAATAGACTAGTCAGTATAGGATACATGTATTAGACTAGTCAGTATAGGATACATGTATTAGACCTAATAGATAAATAGACTAGTCAGTATAGGATACATGTATTAGACCTAATAGATAAATAGACTAGTCAGTATAGGATACATGTAATAGACTAGTCAGTATAGGATACATGTAATAGACTAGTCAGTATAGGATACATGTATTAGACCTAATGGATAAATAGACTAGTCAGTATAGGATACATGTATTAGACCTAATGGATAAATAGACTAGTCAGTATAGGATACATGTATTAGACCTAATAGATAAATAGACTAGTCAGTATAGGATACATGTAATAGACTAGTCAGTATAGGATACATGTAATAGACTAGTCAGTATAGGATACATGTAATAGACTAGTCAGTATAGGATACATGTAATAGACTAGTCAGTATAGGATACATGTATTAGACTAGTCAGTATAGGATACATGTATTAGACTAGTCAGTATAGGATACATGTATTAGACTAGTCAGTATAGGATACACGTATTAGACCTAATGGATAAATAGACTAGTCAGTATAGGATACATGTAATAGACTAGTCAGTATAGGATACATGTATTAGACTAGTCAGTATAGGATACATGTATTAGACTAGTCAGTATAGGATACATGTAATAGACCTAATGGATAAATAGACTAGTCAGTATAGGATACATGTATTAGACCTAATGGATAAATAGACTAGTCAGTATAGGATACATGTAATAGACTAGTCAGTATAGGATACATGTAATAGACCTAATGGATAAATAGACTAGTCAGTATAGGATACATGTATTAGACCTAATAGATAAATAGACTAGTCAGTATAGGATACATGTATTAGACTAGTCAGTATAGGATACATGTATTAGACCTAATAGATAAATAGACTAGTCAGTATAGGATACATGTATTAGACCTAATAGATAAATAGACTAGTCAGTATAGGATACATGTAATAGACTAGTCAGTATAGGATACATGTAATAGACTAGTCAGTATAGGATACATGTATTAGACCTAATGGATAAATAGACTAGTCAGTATAGGATACATGTATTAGACCTAATGGATAAATAGACTAGTCAGTATAGGATACATGTATTAGACCTAATAGATAAATAGACTAGTCAGTATAGGATACATGTAATAGACTAGTCAGTATAGGATACATGTAATAGACTAGTCAGTATAGGATACATGTAATAGACTAGTCAGTATAGGATACATGTAATAGACTAGTCAGTATAGGATACATGTATTAGACTAGTCAGTATAGGATACATGTATTAGACTAGTCAGTATAGGATACATGTATTAGACTAGTCAGTATAGGATACACGTATTAGACCTAATGGATAAATAGACTAGTCAGTATAGGATACATGTAATAGACTAGTCAGTATAGGATACATGTATTAGACTAGTCAGTATAGGATACATGTATTAGACTAGTCAGTATAGGATACATGTAATAGACCTAATGGATAAATAGACTAGTCAGTATAGGATACATGTATTAGACCTAATGGATAAATAGACTAGTCAGTATAGGATACATGTAATAGACTAGTCAGTATAGGATACATGTAATAGACCTAATGGATAAATAGACTAGTCAGTATAGGATACATGTATTAGACCTAATGGATAAATAGACTAGTCAGTATAGGATACATGTAATAGACTAGTCAGTATAGGATACATGTATTAGACTAGTCAGTATAGGATACATGTATTAGACTAGTCAGTATAGGATACATGTATTAGACCTAATGGATAAATAGACTAGTCAGTATAGGATACATGTAATAGACTAGTCAGTATAGGATACATGTATTAGACTAGTCAGTATAGGATACATGTATTAGACTAGTCAGTATAGGATACATGTAATAGACTAGTCAGTATAGGATACATGTAATAGACTAGTCAGTATAGGATACATGTAATAGACTAGTCAGTATAGGATACATGTAATAGACTAGTCAGTATAGGATACATGTAATAGACTAGTCAGTATAGGATACATGTATTAGACCTAATGGATAAATAGACTAGTCAGTATAGGATACATGTATTAGACTAGTCAGTATAGGATACATGTAATAGACTAGTCAGTATAGGATACATGTAATAGACTAGTCAGTATAGGATACATGTAATAGACCTAATGGATAAATAGACTAGTCAGTATAGGATACATGTATTAGACTAGTCAGTATAGGATACATGTAATAGACTAGTCAGTATAGGATACATGTAATAGACTAGTCAGTATAGGATACATGTATTAGACCTAATAGATAAATAGACTAGTCAGTATAGGATACATGTAATAGACTAGTCAGTATAGGATACATGTAATAGACTAGTCAGTATAGGATACATGTATAAAATAAGGCTGTAACGTAACAAAAATGTGGAAAAAGTCAAGGGGTCTGAATACTTTCCGAATCCACTGTGACGCTTTTCTAGGAGCAGGTTTTTGATATTCTATTGATGATATTAATCAAGAACATGTTTTATTTTTGGATCTACGATTTCACAACTTGTTTTAATCAAACTATATTGAGGGGCTGTGTCATTGTGTACCATCATCTCTATTTAAACTATATCGAGGAGCTGTGTCATTGTGTACCACTGTCTCTATTTAAACTATATCGAGGGGCTGTGTCATTGTGTACCATCATCTCTATTTAAACTATATCGAGGGGCTGTGTCATTGTGTACCACCGTCTCTATTTAAACTATATCGAGGGGCTGTGTCATTGTGTACCATCATCTCTATTTAAACTATATTGAGGGGCTGTGTCATTGTGTACCATCATCTCTATTTAAACTATATCAAGGGGCTGTGTCATTGTGTACCATCATCTCTATTTAAACTATATCGAGGGGCTGTGTCATTGTGTACCATCATCTCTATTTAAACTATATCGAGGGGCTGTGTCATTGTGTACCATCATCTCTATTTAAACTATATTGAGGGGCTGTGTCATTGTGTACCACTGTCTCTATTTAAACTATATTGAGGGGCTGTGTCATTGTGTACCACTATGTCTATTTAAACTATATCGAGGGGCTGTGTCATTGTGTACCACTGTCTCTATTTAAACTATATCGAGGGGCTGTGTCATTGTGTACCATCATCTCTATTTAAACTATATCGAGGAGCTGTGTCATTGTGTACCATCATCTCTATTTAAACTATATCGAGGGGCTGTGTCATTGTGTACCATCATCTCTATTTAAATTATATCGAGGGGCTGTGTCATTGTGTACCACTGTCTCTATTTAAACTATATTGAGGGGCTGTGTCATTGTGTACCATCATCTCTATTTAAACTATATTGAGGGGCTGTGTCATTGTGTACCACTGTCTCTATTTAAACTATATTGAGGGGCTGTGTTATTGTGTACCACTGTCTCTATTTGCAGTAATTCATAGTCCATTATATTGTGAAAGGTTTGTCTCATTGAGTCATTTTATTTCATTAATTCATATTATTTTAAATCTACTCATATTTCAACATTGGTGCCTTATTCTAATGTATTAGCTACCATGGAGCCTTATTCTAATGTATTAGCTACCATGGAGCCTTATTCTATTATAATGTATTAGCTACCATGGAGCCTTATTATAATGTATTAGCTACCATGGAGCCTTATCCTATTATAATGTATTAGCTACCATGGAGCCTTATTATAATGTATTAGCTACCATGGAGCCTTATTCTATTATAATGTATTAGCTACCATGGAGCCTTATTCTAATGTATTAGCTACCATGGAGCCTTATTCTACTGTATTAGCTACCATGGAGCCTTATTCTAATGTATTAGCTACCATGGAGCCTTATTCTATTATAATGTATTAGCTACCATGGAGCCTTATTATAATGTATTAGCTACCATGGAGCCTTATTATAATGTATTAGCTACCATGGAGCCTTATTATATTATAATGTATTAGCTACCATGGTGCCTTATTCTAATGTATTAGCTACCATGGAGCCTTATTATAATGTATTAGCTACCATGGAGCCTTATTATAATGTATTAGCTACCATGGAGCCTTATTATATTATAATGTATTAGCTACCATGGAGCCTTATTATATTATAATGTATTAGCTACCATGGAGCCTTATTATATTATAATGTATTAGCTACCATGGAGCCTTATTCTATTATAATGTATTAGCTACCATGGAGCCTTATTCTATTATAATGTATTAGCTACCATGGAGCCTTATTATATTATAATGTATTAGCTACCATGGAGCCTTATTCTATTATAATGTATTAGCTACCATGGAGCCTTATTATATTATAATGTATTACAGTGAATAAAGACGACCCTCAGACTCCTCTTCCCTTTCCCCCATGTGAACCATACTGAATAAAGACGATCCTCAGACTCCTCTTTTTGCACGTTGCACACCTCAGGCGAGTAATACCCTGTGACTTCTTTAATATTAGACATAGCACCAGGTGTTATGGACAAATAGACACACACCCCCACCCGTCGTCTTGCCAGACGTAACGTCTCTGTCCTACCGATACACAGTAAACCCAGCCAGCTCTATATTATCCATGTCCTCGTTGACTCGTTGAAACATAAAATTACAGTTTGTAATGTGCCGTTGGTAGGATATAAGTGCATTTTTTGTTTTCCAACAACGTTGGCCAATAGAAGGGTTGGTAGTGGAGGTTTACTCACTCGCCCGACCTCCGCCCCCTTTTTATCCGTCTTTTCTTTACGCAAATGATGGGGATTTGGGCCCTTTCTCGAGAAAGCAGTATATCTTAGGGCTTATCTTTAGGCCTGGTCGGGTATCTGCAGTATATCCTTCAAATGATGGGGATTTGGGCCCTTTCTCGAGAAAGCAGTATATCTTAGGGCTTATCTTTAGGCCTGGTGGGTATCTGCAGTATATCCTTCAAATGATGGGGATTTGGGCCTGAGAAAGCAGTATATCTTAGGGCTTATCTTTAGGCCTGGTCGGGTATCTGCAGTATATCCTTCAAATGATGGGGATTTGGGCCCTTTCTCGAGAAAGCAGTATATCTTAGGGCTTATCTTTAGGCCTGGTCGGGTATCTGCAGTATATCCTTCAAATGATGGGGATTTGGGCCTGTTCTCGAGAAAGCAGTATATCTTAGGGCTTATCTTTAGGCCTGGTCGGGTATCTGCAGTATATCCTTCAAATGATGGGGATTTGGGCCCTTTCTCGAGAAAGCAGTATATCTTAGGGCTTATCTTTAGGCCTGGTCGGGTATCTGCAGTATATCCTTCAAATGATGGGGATTTGGGCCTGTTCTCGAGAAAGCAGTATATCTTAGGGCTTATCTTTAGGCCTGGTCGGGTATCTGCAGTATATCCTTCAAATGATGGGGATTTGGGCCTGTTCTGATGAGAAAGCAGTATATCTTAGGGCTTATCTTTAGGCCTGGTCGGGTATCTGCAGTATATCCTTCAAATGATGGGGATTTGGGCCTGTTCTCGAGAAAGCAGTATATCTTAGGGCTTATCTTTAGGCCTGGTCGGGTATCTGCAGTATATCCTTCGCCTCGGACTCGTTAAAGAAAAAACATCTTTGTTCAGTTCGAGGTGAGTAATCCCAGTTCTGATGTCCAGAAGTTATTTTTTGGGTCATAAGAAACGGTAGCAGCAACAACATGTACAAAATAAGTTAAAAGATAACTTTTTTTTTTTTTTTTAAATTACAAAATAACACAGTTGGTTAGGAGCCCGTAAAACGACAGCCAATAACTTATCAATGACCCAGTTAATTTAATACCTACCATTGTATCGCTGAGTTGTCATAATGATGTCATAATGCGTCAGCAAATTTACATTTACATTTAAGTCATTTAGCAGACTTACAAATTGGTGCTTTCACCTTATGACATCCAGTGGAACAGCCACTTTACAATAGTGCATCTAGGTCTTTTAAGGGGGGGGGGGAGGGGTGAGAAGGATTACTTTATCCTATCCTAGGTATTCCTTAAAGAGGTGGGGTTTCAGGTGTCTCCGGAAGGTGGTGATTGACTCCGCTGTCCTGGCGTCGTGAGGGAGTTTGTTCCACCATTGGGGGGCCAGAGCAAATGTACATTATCCCACACGGCGTTGGAAGACAATGCAAGTAATTTATGTCCCTCTAACCAGTGGTGTAAAGTACTTAAGGAAAAATACTTTAAAGTACTACTTAAGTACTTTTTTTTGGGCTATCTGTACTTTACTCATTTATATTGTTGACAACTTTTACTTCACTACATTCCTAAAGATAATAATGTACTTTTTTTACAACATACATTTTCCCTTGACACCCAAAAAAATACTCGTTACATTTTGAACGCTTGGCAGGCCAGGAAAGTGGTCCAATTCACACACTTATCAAGAGAACACATCCCTACTGCCTCTGATCTGGAGGACTCACTAAACACATGCTTCGTTTGTAAATTATGTCCGAGTGTTGGAGTGTACCCCCTTGACTATCTGTACAATTGTAAAACAAGAAAACAATGCCATCTGCTTTGCTTAAGACTTTTACTGTTGATGGTTATGTATATTTTAGCAATTCAATTTACTTTTGAAACTTAGGAATATTTAGAACCAAGTGGTATTTTACTGGCCGACCATCCTTGATAATGTATGTAATATCAACAAGAGAGATATATTTTCTTTTCTTGGTGATTTTCAATACTGACTTCAATATTTCACTATCAACAAGCTGCCCATTCAAGACAAAAACCCTCAAAACTGCAACCAGTGCCTGCAACCTGGTTCAGGATATCAGTATCCCTGGGTTGTCAACGGTCATGGTCACAACATGTTGAAACAACAGTAGCTAGGATGGGGAGAAGTATAACAAATGATGGACTGCTCTGTCTTCTTAAACAACACTATCAACAAGGCAGCTCCTACAGGCTCTAGTTTTGTCACACCTGGACTACTGTTCAGTCGTGTGGTCAGGTCCTACAGGCTCTAGTTTTGTCACACCTGGACTACTGTTCAGTCGTGTGGTCAGGTGCCACAAAGAGGGACTTAGGAAAAATGTAAATAGGCTCAGAACAGAGCAGCACGACTGGCCCTTGGATGTACACAGAGAGCTAACGATGATATGCATGTCAATCTCTCCTGGCTCAAAGTGGAGGAGAGATGCATCACTGCATGTATTTGTGAGAGGTGTTGACAAGCTGAATGCACCGAACTGTCTGCTTGAACTACTGGCACACAGCTCAGACACCCATGTCTACCCCACAAGACATGCCACCAGAGGTCTCTTCACAATCCCCAAGTACAGAACAGACTATGGGAGAAGCACAGTACTACATAGAGAAATGACTACATGGAACTATATTCCACATCAGGTAACTGATGCAAGTACAGTAGAATCAGATTTGAAAAAACCCCCAGATAAAATACACCTTATGGAACAGTGTGGACAATGAAGAACCACATACACACACGCATACATATGAGAAGACGCACACTCTACACATGGACTATGTACTGTAGATATGTGGTGGTAGAGTAGTGGCCTGATGGAACACAATGTGTTGTAGATATGTGGTGGTAGAGTAGTGGCCTGATGGAACACAATGTGTTGTAGATATGTGGTAGTAGTGTAGTGGTCTGAGGGAACACAATGTGTTGTAGATATGTGGTAGTAGAGTATTGGCCTGATGGAACACAATGTGTTGTAGATATGTGGTGGTAGAGTAGTGGCCTGATGGAACACAATGTGTTGTAGATATGTGGTGGTAGAGTAGTGGCCTGATGGAACACAATGTGTTGTAGATATGTGGTAGTAGTGTAGTGGTCTGAGGGAACACACTTAATGTATTGTAGAGTAGTGGTGGTAGAGTAGTGGCCTGATGGAACACAATGTGTTGTAGATATGTGGTAGTAGAGTAGTGGCCTGATGGAACACAATGTGTTGTAGATATGTGGTAGTAGAGTAGTGGCCTGATGGAACACAATGTGTTGTAGATATGTGGTAGTAGAGTAGTGGCCTGATGGAACACAATGTATTGTAGATATGTGGTAGTAGAGTAGTGGCCTGATGGAACACAATGTGTTGTAGATATGTGGTAGTAGAGTAGTGGTCTGATGGAACACACTTAATGTATTGTAGATATGTGGTAGTAGAGTAGTGGCCTGATGGAACACACTTAATGTATTGTAGATATGTGGTAGTAGAGTAGTGGCCTGATGGAACACACTTAATGTATTGTAGAGTAGTGGTGGTAGAGTAGTGGCCTGATGGAACACAATGTGTTGTAGATATGTGGTAGTAGAGTAGTGGCCTGATGGAACACAATGTATTGTAGATATGTGGTAGTAGAGTAGTGGCCTGATGGAACACAATGTGTTGTAGATATGTGGTAGTAGAGTAGTGGTCTGATGGAACACACTTAATGTATTGTAGATATGTGGTAGTAGAGTAGTGGTCTGATGGAACACACTTAATGTATTGTAGATATGTGGTAGTAGAGTAGTGGCCTGATGGAACACACTTAATGTATTGTAGAGTAGTGGTCTGAGGGAACACACTTAATGTATTGTAGATATGTGGTCTGAGGGAACACACTGTGTTGTAGATATGTGGTAGTAGAGTAGTGGTCTGATGGAACACAATGTGTTGTAGATATGTGGTAGTAGTGTAGTGGTCTGATGGAACACACTTAATGTATTGTAGATATGTGGTAGTAGAGTAGTGGCCTGATGGAACACAATGTGTTGTAGATATGTGGTAGTAGAGTAGTGGTCTGATGGAACACACTTAATGTATTGTAGATATGTGGTAGTAGTGTAGTGGTCTGATGGAACACACTTAATGTATTGTAGATATGTGGTAGTAGAGTAGTGGTCTGATGGAACACACTTAATGTATTGTAGATATGTGGTAGTAGAGTAGTGGTCTGATGGAACACAATGTGTTGTAGATATGTGGTAGTAGAGTAGTGGTCTGATGGAACACACTTAATGTATTGTAGATATGTGGTAGTAGAGTAGTGGTCTGATGGAACACAATGTGTTGTAGATATATGGTAGTAGAGTAGTGGTCTGATGGAACACAATGTGTTGTAGATATGTGGTAGTAGAGTAGTGGTCTGAGGGAACACACTTAATGTATTGTAGATATATGGTAGTAGTGTAGTGGTCTGATGGAACACAATGTGTTGTAGATATATGGTAGTAGAGTAGTGGTCTGATGGAACACACTGTGTTGTAGATATGTGGTAGTAGTGTAGTGGTCTGATGGAACACACTTAATGTATTGTAGATATATGGTAGTAGTGTAGTGGTCTGATGGAACACAATGTGTTGTAGATATATGGTAGTAGAGTAGTGGTCTGATGGAACACAATGTGTTGTAGATATATGGTAGTAGAGTAGTGGTCTGAGGGAACACACTTAATGTATTGTAGATATGTGGTAGTAGAGTAGAGGTCTGAGGACACACAATGTGTTGTAGATATGTGGTAGTAGAGTAGTGGTCTGAGGGAACACACTTAATGTATTGTAGAGTAGTGGTCTGATGGAACACACTTAATGTATTGTAGATATGTGGTAGTAGTGTAGTGGCCTGATGGAACACAATGTGTTGTAGATATGTGGTAGTAGAGTAGTGGTCTGATGGAACACACTTAATGTATTGTAGAGTAGTGGTGGTAGAGTAGTGGCCTGATGGAACACAATATGATGTAGATATGTGGTAGTAGAGTAGTGGTCTGAGGGAACACACTTAATGTATTGTAGAGTAGTGGTGGTAGAGTAGTGGCCTGATGGAACACAATGTGTTGTAGATATGTGGTAGTAGTGTAGTGGTCTGATGGAACACAATGTGTTGTAGATATGTGGTAGTAGAGTAGTGGTCTGATGGAACACACTTAATGTATTGTAGATATGTGGTAGTAGAGTAGTGGTCTGATGGAACACAATATGATGTAGATATGTGGTAGTAGAGTAGTGGTCTGATGGAACACACTTAATGTATTGTAGATATGTGGTAGTAGAGTAGTGGTCTGAGGGAACACACTTAATGTATTGTAGAGTAGTGGTCTGATGGAACACACTTAATGTATTGTAGAGTAGTGGTCTGATGGAACACACTTAATGTATTGTAGAGTAGTGGTCTGAGGGAACACTTAATGTATTGTAGAGTAGTGGTCTGAGGGAACACACTGTGTTGTAGATATGTGGTAGTAGAGTAGAGGTCTGAGGACACACTTAATGTATTGTAGATATGTGGTAGTAGAGTAGTGGTCTGATGGAACACAATGTGTTGTAGATATGTGGTAGTAGAGTAGTGGTCTGATGGAACACACTTAATGTATTGTAGATATGTGGTAGTAGAGTAGTGGTCTGATGGAACACACGTAATGTATTGTAGATATGTGGTAGTAGAGTAGTGGCCTGATGGAACACATTAACGTATTGTAGATATGTGGTAGTAGAGTAGTGGCCTGATGGAACACAATATGATGTAGATATGTGGTAGTAGAGTAGTGGCCTGATGGAACACACTTAATTTGTTGTGAAAAGCGTTATGAAATGTAATGTCATGTAATATTTAAAAAAAAATCATATATAATATATTACTGCCTTAATGTTGCTGGACCCCAGGAAGAGTAGCTGCTGCCTTGGCAGGAACTAATGGGGATCCATAATAAACCCCAGGAAGAGTAGCTGCTGCCTTGGCAGGAACTAATGGGGATCCATAATAAACCCCAGGAAGAGTAGCTGCTGCCTTGGCGGGAACTAATGGGGAAGAGTAGCTGCTGCCTTAGCACAACCTAAAAAGAGATCCTTAATAAATACAAATGGAACTACCTCCATGTTTTGAGGATATACAGAGTTCATTTACAGTTACATTGTTTACAAATAATGAGAGTAAAACAAGCTTATATTTTGGGTTCGGATAGAGTACAACAGTTGAACTAAATTCAGTGGACATTTATAAGTTATATTCTCCCAGAATCAATGGCGAGGCTCAGAGCCAGATATTAAAACGATATATTAATTCAACAAGGGCAGTTTGTGACCCTGCTTTTAAGACAGTACTCACGGGTGTTAATCAGATCTTCAGCCTCCTCTTCCTCTTCAAAAGGTTCTTTCTCTTCTTTCACTATAACATCCTCCTCCTCTTCCTCCATTTTAATTCTGAAAGCTTCTACCTCTTCTTCCACTGTGACAGCCTCTATCCCCTCTTCATCTTTCACTCTAATATGTCCTTTCTCTTCTTTCACTGTAACATCCTTCTCTTCTTTCAATGTGATACTGATAGCCTCTTCTACCTCCTCTTTCATTCTGAAAGCGTCTTCCTCTCCTTTAACTGTAATATCCCCCTCCTCTTCTTTTACGACAATGTTCAGTCCCAGAGCTTCTTTCTCCGTCCAGTAGACCTCCTCTTCTTTATCAGGAGGAGAGTAGCTTAGTGAGCTCATGGTCGGAGATGTTAGCTAGTTAGCATTAACGACTAGCCTGGTTCTAAGCTAATTCAGCAATCCAGCTAGCTACTATCTTAACAACGTATATATTTAATTAAATGGGGAAACTAGCTATACGAAATAAGTATGTTTTAAACACAGGGACCAATATACACCGAAACAGTCTTTCGAGCTCATACGTTTCGACTATATTGGCTAACAAGCTACGGAGGTGTCTGACAAGCTGCTGTTGTTGAAGAAACTTCCCGTTCCGTCCACTAGATTATACGTCACGCTGGTAGCGACGCCCGAAAGACGCTCATCACCATCTGCGGCCTGGAGTGGGGAAGTTGATTGATTAGTGCAGATTTGTAATGAGTATACAATCAAAACATATTTTGCATCTGCTACACACAGTGGTGTAAAGTACTTAGGTAAAAATGACTTCAAAGTTCTACTTAAGTCGTTTTTGGGGGGTATCTGTACTTTACTATTCTTATTTTTGACAACTTTTACTAAAGAAAATTATGCACGTTTTATTCCATACATTTTCCCTGACACCCAAAAGTACTCATTACATGTTTAAATGCTTAGCAGGACAGGAAAATGGTCTAATTCACACACTTATCAAGACAACATCCCTGGTCATCCCTACTGCCTCACCAAACAGACTCACTAAACCTAAATGAATTGTTTGTAAATGATGTCTGAGTGTTTAAGTGTGCCCCTGCATGAAATCATGCCGCCTGGTTTGCTTAATATAAGGAATGTGAAATGCTTTAATACTTTTACTCTTGATACTTGAGAATATTTGATCAATTATTTTTACTTTTGATAGTTAAGTATATTTAAAACCAAACACTTTTAAGACTTTTACTCAAGTAGTATTTTACTCGGTGACTTTCACTTTTTTCTTGAGTAACTTTCTATTAAAGTATCTTTACTTTGACTTATGATAATTGGGTACTTTTTCCACATCTGCATTTAAAGGGAAATGTCACATCTTTTATTTACGTCATATCCGGATGTAACCTAAAAACATTACCCCAGTTTGATATGCTGCTTGTGTATTCATTCCCATATCAGCAAAATAAAACGTCATGTTTTGGTTACAGAGAAACAACCACATGGTTAGCTAGTTGGCTTCAGCAGGTTCTACCATTTCACAATAGTCTGTAATGACTAGTTAACAAAATACGGTTTTGTTGTGAAAGCAAAATAAGTGTATCTAGCCTTTTAGCTCCCTCTGGTTGATGAATGCTAATCTAGCCTTTTAGCTCCCTCTGGTTGATGACTGCTAGCTAGCCTTTTAGCTCCTTCTGGTTGATGACTGCTAGCTAGCCTTTTAGCTCCCTCTGGTTGATGACTGCTAGCTAGCCTTTTAGCTCCCTCTGGTTGATGACTGCTAGCTAGCCTTTTAGCTCCCTCTGGTTGATGACTGCTAGCTAGCCTTTTAGCTCCCTCTGGTTGATGAATGCTAGCTAGCCTTTTAGCTCCCTCTGGTTGATGACTGCTAGCTAGCCTTTTAGCTCCCTCTGGTTGATGACTGCTAGCTAGCCTTTTAGCTCCTTCTGGTTGATGACTGCTAGCTAGCCTTTTAGCTCCCTCTGGTTGATGACTGCTAGCTAACATTTTAGCTCCCTCTGGTTGATGACTGCTAGCTAGCCTTTTAGCTCCTTCTGGTTGATGACTGCTAGCTAGCCTTTTAGCTCCCTCTGGTTGATGAATGCTAGCTAGCCTTTTAGCTCCCTCTGGTTGATGACTGCTAGCTAGATAGCCTTTTGCTGCCTTGGCAACAGCTATTGGGAATCCATAATAAATATAAATACCCCCAATTTGTAAGTCGCTCTGGATAAGAGCGTCTGCTAAATGACTTAAATGTAAATGTTTTGCTGTTTAAATTGAGCAGTTTTTCTTATTCACAATAAAGAGTACCATAATGATAGTCACTTCATACTTGTGTTGTTTCCAGTATTTTGGAAGGCTAGACCGTCAAGACAATTACTTAACCTTTCTGGCTGTAGTAACTAGTGACATCCTTGTTGTTGTGAAGAAGCTGTCATGTCCACCAGATTATACGTCACACCGGCAGCATTGCCTGAAAGACCGGGTAACGCATTTGAAGAAAATATTAAATGTATTTTTCATTTCTTTCAATAAAGATAAATATTATATTGAGGCGTACAAAGAGGAACATATGTTAATTTATTCGTTTTTACACAATCAGTCAAATAAACAGTTGATTTTAACAATGCTATTCAAATGAGCCGCTAGCTATATACATGGTATTAGAATAGATAGATACCCATATATACAGTACCAGTCAAAAGTTTGGACACATCTACTAATTCAAGGGTTTTTCTTTATTTTTACTATTTTCTACATTGTAGAATAATAATGAAGACATAAAACTACAAAATAACATATATAATAGGGATGCACCGATATTACATTTTTGGCCAATACCGATAACCGATATTAAAAAATGTTTGTGGCTTCTTAAGCATTCTACTACAGTTAAATAGTTGAAACACACACACACACACACACACACATACACATACACACAGACAGACACAGACAGACAGACAGACACAGACACAGACACACACACACTGAACCAAAAAGTTATTTTGTTTGTATTTACGTATGTTCTCATTACCAGTGAAACAAAACCTATTTATTTCACTTATGTGCTGTTTCGTGGTTCATTTGTTCAGTCATTTCATTCTCAACCAGGATTTCACCATACATGTCAAGCAGTGAAGTTTCAGCTCTGTCTGTCCGTGTCCTCTTCCTCCTTGCCCACGGTCACTGTGTCCGTTTTCCATCTTGTCCAGCTCTGTCAGTCCGTGGCCTCTCTTCCTCCTTGCCCACGGTCACTGTGTCCGTTTTCCATCTTGTCCAGCTCTGTCAGTCCGTGGCCTCTCTTCCTTGTCTGTAACATTTCATGTAAACCCTGTTTCTTGTCTGTATTGAAGTAGCGGGTCCTTGTACCTAGCATCGAGCACGGCGGCGACACAGTAAAGAGGCTCAGAGAGAATGCCTGTTAAAGAAGTAGCGGTCCTTGTACCTAGCATCGAGCACGGCGGCGACACAGTAAAGAGGCTCAGAGAGAATGCCTGTTAAAGAAGTAGCGGGTCTTGTACCTAGTGTAACGGATGTGAAACGGCTAGCTAGTTAGCGGTGGTGCGCGCTAAATAGCGTTTCAATCGGTGACTTCGCTTGCTCTGAGACCTTGAAGCTCTGCAAGGGCCGCGGCTTTTGTACCTAGCATCGAGCACGGCGGCGACACAGTAAAGTGGCTCATAGAGAATACCACCGAATCGCTTGTCGACAGCTTCTAGTTGAGTACTTTTACAAGTTTTAATCCTCTACCTTCTTGCCCTTTGTGCTGTTGTCTGTGCCCAATAATGTTTGTACCATGTCCTGCTGCTGCCATGTTGTGTTGCTACCATGCTGTGTTGTCATGTGTTGCTATTTAGCGCGCACCACCGCTAACTAGCTAGCCGTTTCACATCCATTACACCTAGTAATTTTTTTTTAAAAAAGGTTACATATACATATTTTTTTAAATAAATAAAACCCCACGGTCGGCAGTTTTGTTGAGTGTTTCAATGCCATGACAGAGCGTATCACGTCTGCTGCAGACACAGTTGAGGAGCTTATTTCTCCAAACAGTTGTTAGAATGTTTCAAAGTTTCAAACATGTTCTCAAATGCAATTCAAATGGCAGCATTGGTATGAGAACCAGCACATTCTTGAACATGCAATACGGCTTTTCCCTAAGTACGAAATCCTCGTCGACCAACTGTGCTGTCAGACTCAGCATGCCCATTGCTGGTCCAAATGTCAGTCGTGAAGATAATAACAGTGACACCCATAAGCAAGTAGCTCATGGATGTGAGTTTCAACAACTCTGAGACTCTGTGTAACTCCGGTAGGGCAACTCCACCGGTGCAGATCGGTTGATTTTCAAGGGCAATGAATTCCATTATCTTGGCGATAGTGGATTTCACCTTTGTGTTGCCAGACTGAAATTTTCGTACCCTTTCAAATGACTGCTGGACTTGAACTTGTTTAGTTGTTTGAAGTGTGAACTTATTTTTTTTTCTGATTTTGTTCTAAGTCGTCGCAGAACACCTGGGGGTGATGCACTTTCAAATGAGTCATTGTGGTATTGAAAAGATTTCCCTTTCTCCTCAGGAAATAATAGCAGCACAAACATTGCATATGGCCTTTTTTGTTATCGTCCTTTGAAACTTTAAAATCGATCCACACAGCAGACATTGTGGGCTAGGTTAGGAATGCTGTGCAAATGAATGAATTAAAAATCCTACAATGTGATTTTCTGGATTTTTTCTCTCATTTTGTCTGTCATAGTTGAAGTGTACCTATGATGAAAATTACAGGCCTCTCTCATCTTTTTAAGTGGGAGAACTTGCACAATTGGTGGCTGACTAAATACTTTTTTGCCCCACTGTATCGTATAATACATTACGTCATCTACCTACTTTATATGCGCGTCAGCTTTGACGTCGGTTTTGCCCATCGGCGTTAAACTAGACATCGGGCCGACATTGGCATTGTTAGCTATAATCAGCCGATTCCGATATGCTAACCGATATATCGTAACCCTAATATAGACACAGTGCATTCAGAAAGTATTCAGAACCCTTGACTTTTTCCACATTTTGTTACAGCCTTATTCTAAAATAAATTAAATTGTTTTTGTTCTCATCAATCTACACACAATACCCCCTAATGACATCACAATACCCCCTAATGACATCACAATACCCCATAATGACATCACAATACCCCCTAATGACTAAGCAAAAACAGGTTTTAAGAAATGTTTGCAAATGTATAAAAAAAATATCACATTTACATTAGTATTCAGACCCTTTACTCAGTACTTTGTTGAAGCACCTTTGGCAGCGATCACATCCTAGAGTCTTCTTAGGTATGTTGCTACAAGCTTGGCACACCTGTATTTGGGGAGTTTCTCCCATTCTTCTCTGCAGATCCTCTCAAGCTCTGTCAGGTTGGATGGGGAGCGTCGCTGCACAGCTATTTTCAGATCTCTTCAAAGATGTTAGATCGGGTTCAAGTCCGGGCTCTTGCTGGGCCACTCAAGGACATTCAGAGATTTGTCCCAAAGCCAGTCCTGCGTTATCTTGGCTGTGTGCTTAGGGTCGTTGTCCTGTTGGAAGGTGAACCTTCGCCCCAGTCTGAGGTCCTGATCGCTCTGGATCGCTCTGGAGCAGGTTTTCATCAAGGATCTCTCTGTACTTTTCTCCGTAAATCTTTGCCTCGATCCTGACTAGTCTCCCTGCCAATGAAAAAAATCCAGACAGCATGATATTGCCACCACCATGCTTCACCGTAGGGACAGTGCCAGGTTTCCTCCAGACATGACACTTGGCATTTAGGCCTATCTCGGTTTCAGAGATGGTTGTCCTTCTGGAAGATTCTTCCATCTTCACAGAGGAGCTCTGTCAGAGTGATCATCGTGTTCTAGGTCACCTCCCTGACCAAGGCTCTTCTCCCCGATTGCTCAGTTTGGCCAGGCGACCAGCTCTAGTTAAGAGTCTTCAATTTAAGATGGAGGCCACTTTGTACTTGGAGGCCTTCAATGTTGCATACATTTTTGGTGCCCAGGATCGCAACCCTTCCCCAGATCTTGTCCTCGACATAATCCTGTCTCGGTGCTCTATGGTTTTTGCTCTGACATGCACTGTCAACTGTGAAACCCGTATATAGACAGGTGTGTGCCTTTTCCAAATCATGTCCAATCAATTGAATTTACCACAGGTGGACTCCAATCAAGTTGAAGAAACATCTCAAGGATGATCAATGGAAACAGGATGCACCTGAGCTACATTGCGAGTTTCAAAGCAAATGGTCTGAATATATAATATGTTATATATATAATATATAATATAATATGTAAATGATGAAAAAACTAAAACAGGCCTATTTTTTTTTTGTTGTTGTTGTAAGAATTCATTAAACAATATGATTTGTGGTGTTTGGTTCTAAATATCAGAGTAAGAAATTGACGGACACACAAACAAAAGTGCCAACCAACTTTAATCACCCAAAGGATCGAACGGCTGAACAGACAAAGACAAAGACATACTTCCACCAGTGGTAGTGTATATATATATATGTATATGTGTATATATATACTCCAATCTGGGTGGAGTCTCGTCCTTCTCTCTAGAAATGACATCTTTGTTGCTAGGCAGGAAGTTAAGTGACGCGGGCGATAAACTGTTCCTTCTCCCTTCATGTGACCTCGGCTCCCTTCCTCACTAATCCACATCTCTCCACCAGCATGTGACCTGACCTCGGCTCCCTTCCTCACTAATCCACATCTCTCCACCAGCATGTGACCTGACCTCGGCTCCCTTCCTCACTAATCCACATCTCTCCACCAGCATGTGACCTGACCTCGGCTCCCTTCCTCACTAATCCACATCTCTCCACCAGCATGTGACCTGACCTCGGCTCCCTTCCTCACTAATCCACATCTCTCCACCAGCATGTGACCTGACCTCGGCTCCCTTCCTCACTAATCCACATCTCTCCACCAGCATGTGACCTGACCTCGGCTCCCTTCCTCACTAATCCACATCTCTCCACCAGCATGTGACCTGACCTCGGCTCCCTTCCTCACATCTCTCCACCAGCATGTGACCTGACCTCGGCTCCCTTCCTCACTAATCCACATCTCTCCACCAGCATGTGACCTGACCTCGGCTCCCTTCCTCACATCTCTCCACCAGCATGTGACCTGACCTCGGCTCCCTTCCTCACTAATCCACATCTCTCCACCAGCATGTGACCTGACCTCGGCTCCCTTCCTCACATCTCTCCACCAGCATGTGACCTGACCTCTGCTCTCTTCCTCACTAACCCACATCTCTCCACCAGCATGTGACCTGACCTCGGCTCCCTTCCTCACTAATCCACATCTCTCCACCAGCATGTGACCTGACCTCGGCTCCCTTCCTCACTAACCCACATCTCTCCACCAGCATGTGACCTGACCTCGGCTCCCTTCCTCACTAATCCACATCTCTCCACCAGCATGTGACCTGACCTCGGCTCCCTTCCTCACTAATCCACATCTCTCCACCAGCATGTGACCTGACCTCGGCTCCCTTCCTCACTAACCCACATCTCTCCACCAGCATGTGACACTGACCTCGGCTCCCTTCCTCACTAATCCACATCTCTCCACCAGCATGTGACACTGACCTCGGCTCCCTTCCTCACTAACCCACATCTCTCCACCAGCATGTGACACTGACCTCGGCTCCCTTCCTCACTAACCCACATCTCTCCACCAGCATGTGACACTGACCTCGGCTCCCTTCCTCACTAACCCACATCTCTCCACCAGCATGTGACACTGACCTCCCTTCACTCAACACATTCCAATCTTAACTGAACCCACCATATATACATTCCTCATAACCATTTAACTTCTGTTGTAGAAACCAGACTATGACATCCCCTTATGTCTCTCGTAAAACGGACGATTAACAATATTTAAAGTTTACAAATCTAAACCCATCAGTGGATTATAAAAAAAACAAAAAAACACTTTAATTCAATTAAGTTATGTGTTATATAGACAGGTTTAATCATAAACAACATGAAACAAAAACACTTTAATTCTCAGTCAAAAGCCAAATGAGAACAGTGGAAGGTTTTCTCTCCTGTGTGTGTTATAGTACTGTTATGTATTATATAGACAGGTTTAATCATAAACAACATGAAACAAAAAACACTTCATTCTCAGTCAAAGGCTAAATGAGAACAGTGGAAGGTTTTCTCTCCTGTGTGTGTTATAGTACTGTTATGTACAGGTTTAATCATAAACAACATGAAACAAAAAACACTTCATTCTCAGTCAAAAGCAAAATGAGAACAGTGGAAGGTTTTCTCTCCTGTGTGTGTTATAGTACTGTTATGTACAGGTTTAATCATAAACAACATGAAACAAAAACACTTCATTCTCAGTCAAAGGCTAAATGAGAACAGTGGAAGGTTTTCTCTCCTGTGTGTGTTATAGTACTGTTATGTATTATATAGACAGGTTTAATCATAAACAACATGAAACAAAAAACACTTTAATTCTCAGTCAAAGGCTAAATGAGAACAGTGGAAGGTTTTCTCTCCTGTGTGTGTTATAGTACTGTTATGTATTATATAGACAGGTTTAATCATAAACAACATGAAACAAAAAACACTTCATTCTCAGTCAAAGGCTAAATGAGAACAGTGGAAGGTTTTCTCTCCTGTGTGTGTTATAGTACTGTTATGTACAGGTTTAATCATAAACAACATGAAACAAAAAACACTTTAATTCTCAGTCAAAAGCAAAATGAGTGGAAGGTTTTCTCTCCTGTGTGTGTTATAGTACAGTTATGTATTATATAGACAGGTTAAATCATAAACAACATGAAACAAAAACACTAATTCTCAGTTAAAAGCACAAGTCAGAACACAGCCTCTCTATTCTCTCATGTGATTTCAGGTCCTCTGACTGGGAAAATGTCTTTCCACACTGAGAGCAGTGGTATGTCTTCTCCTCCTGTGTATGTATTCTTTCATGCTTATTCAGATGTCTTAACCGGTTAAAACTCTTTTCACACAGGGAGCAGTGGTACGTTTTATCCCCTCCAGTGTGTGTCCTCTCATGCCGATTCAGGGCCCCTAACTTGATAAAACTCTTTCCACACAGGGAGCATTGGTAGGGTTTTTCTTGTCTGTGTCTCCTCTCGTGGTCTTTAAGGCTCCTGAATGGCTAAAACTCTTTCCACACTGAGAGCATTGGTAGGGCTTTTCTCCTGTGTGTGTTCTTTTATGCTGTTTTAGGTTCCCCAGCTTGCTAAAACTATTTCCACACTGGGAGCATTGGTAGGGCTTTTCTCCCGTGTGTGTCCTCTCATGCGCCTTCAGGTCACCTAACTTCCTAAAACTATTTTCACAGTGGGAGCAGTGGTAAGGCTTCTCTCCAGAGTGTATTCTCTTATGCCCCCATAGGCTTCCTGCCCAGGTAAAAGTCATTCCACATTGAGAACAGCGGTAAGGCTTCTCTCCAGAGTGTTTTTCTTATGCTGCTTCAGGGCCTTTAACCAGGGAAAACTCTTCCCACAGTGGGAGCACTGATGTCGTCTCGTTGGTTTGGGCGTCGCCGGGTCTGGTTTCCCTGAAGGACTCTTCCCGCTGTCATCATGAGAGTTTGGTCTCTCTCCTGCCAAAGACAAACAGATTTAGTTTAACAGAGACCGGAATGAAACCTCCACATAATACAACTGTCTTCCTATGAGGTTAAATCTGGACTAGATCCCTCAACAAAGGAGCATGTTAACCAGCAGCATACCACACTGCATCCCACTGCTGATTTGCCTCTGAAGCTAAGCAGGGTTGGTCCTGCTCGGTACCTGGATGGGAGATCCAGGTGCTGCTGGAAGTGGTGTTGGAGAGCCAGTAGGAGGCAGTCTTTCCTCTGGTCTAAAAAAATAAATATCCCAATTCCCCAGGGCAGTGATTGGGGACAGTCTTTTGGATGGGACGTCCTGACTCTCCGTGGTCACTAAAGATCCCATTGCACTTATCTTAAGTAAGTAGGGTAGTTAACCCCAGTGTCCTGGCTAAATTCCCAGCCTGGCCTTCATACCATCATGGTCAACCTAATCATCCCCAACTTCCAATTGGCTCATTCATCTCCTCTCCCCTGTCACTATTCCCTAGGTCGTTGCTGTAAACGAGTAAATGTGTTCTCAGTAAACATACCCGATAAAATAAAGGATACAAATAAATCACAGTGGCATATCCGTCACACTGATCCTCAACACAGGGGCCCCTCAGGGATGCGTGCTCAGTCCCCTCCTGTACTGATCCTCAACATGGGGCCCCTCAGGGATGCGTGCTCAGTCCCCTCCTGTACTGATCCTCAACATGGGGGCCCCTCAGGGATGCGTGCTCAGTCCCCTCCTGTACTGATCCTCAACATGGGGGCCCCTCAGGGATGCGTGCTCAGTCCCCTCCTGTACTGATCCTCAACATGGGGGCCCCTCAGGGGTACGTGCTCAGTCCCCTCCTGTACTGATCCTCAACACAGGGGCCCCTCAGGGGTACGTGCTCAGTCCCCTCCTGTACTGATCCTCAACATGGGGGCCCCTCAGGGGTACGTGCTCAGTCCCCTCCTGTACTGATCCTCAACACAGGGGCCCCTCAGGGATGCGTGCTCAGTCCCCTCCTGCACTGATCCTCAACACAGGGGCCCCTCAGGGATGCGTGCTCAGTCCCCTCCTGTACTCCATGTTCACTCATGACTGCACGGCCAGGCACGACTCCAACACCATCATTAAGTTTGCCGATGACACAACAGTGGTAGGCCTGATCGCCGACAACGACGAGACAGGCTATAGGGAGGAGATCAGAGACCTGGCCGTGTGGTGCCAGAACAACAACCTCTCCCTCAACGTGATCAAGACAAAGGAGATGATTGTGGACTACAGGAAAAAGAGGACCGAGCACTTTTAGGCCAACACTGTAAGTATCTGGATGTACATATAAACAATGGAAGGATATGGGGAGTTGCAGAGGCTATATTAAGGTCTCAGAGCAGAGGCTATATTAAGGTCTCAGAGCAGAGGCTATATTAAGATCTCAGAGCAGAGGCTATATTAAGGTCTCAGAGCAGAGGCTATATTAAGGTCTCAGAGCAGAGGCTATATTAAGGTCTCAGAGCAGAGGCTATATTAAGGTCTCAGAGCAGAGGCTATATTAAGGTCTCAGAGCAGAGGCTATATTAAGCTCTCAGAGCAGAGGCTATATTAAGGCCTCAGAGCAGAGGCTATATTAAGGTCTCAGAGCAGAGGCTATATTAAGGTCTCAGAGCAGAGGCTATATTAAGGTATCAGAGCAGAGGCTATATTAAGGTCTCAGAGCAGAGGCTATATTAAGCTCTCAGAGCAGAGGCTATATTAAGGCCTCAGAGCAGAGGCTATATTAAGGTCTCAGAGCAGAGGCTATATTAAGGTCTCAGAGCAGAGGCTATATTAAGGTATCAGAGCAGAGGCTATATTAAGGTCTCAGAGCAGAGGCTATATTAAGGTCTCAGAGCAGAGGCTATATTAAGGTCTCAGAGCAGAGGCTATATTAAGGTCTCAGAGCAGAGGCTATATTAAGGTCTCAGAGCAGAGGCTATATTAAGGTCTCAGAGCAGAGGCTATATTAAGGTCTCAGAGCAGAGGCTATATTAAGGTCTCAGAGCAGAGGCTATATTAAGGTCTCAGAGCAGAGGCTATATTAAGGTCTCAGAGCAGAGGCTATATTAAGGTCTCAGAGCAGAGGCTATATTAAGGTCTCAGAGCAGAGGCTATATTAAGGTCTCAGAGCAGAGGCTATATTAAGGTCTCAGAGCAGAGGCTATATTAAGGTCTCAGAGCAGAGGCTATATTAAGGTCTCAGAGCAGAGGCTATATTAAGGTCTCAGAGCAGAGGCTATATTAAGGTCTCAGAGCAGAGGCTATATTAAGGTCTCAGAGCAGAGGCTATATTAAGATCTCAGAGCAGAGGCTATATTAAGGTCTCAGAGCAGAGGCTATATTAAGATCTCAGAGCAGAGGCTATATTAAGGTCTCAGAGCAGAGGCTATATTAAGATCTCAGAGCAGAGGCTATATTAAGGTCTCAGAGCAGAGGCTATATTAAGATCTCAGAGCAGAGGCTATATTAAGGTTTCAGAGCAGAGGCTATATTAAGGTCTCAGAGCAGAGGCTATATTAAGGTCTCAGAGCAGAGGCTATATTAAGGTCTCAGAGCAGAGGCTATATTAAGGTTTCAGAGCAGAGGCTATATTAAGGTCTCAGAGCAGAGGCTATATTAAGGTCTCAGAGCAGAGGCTATATTAAGGTCTCAGAGCAGAGGCTATATTAAGGTCTCAGAGCAGAGGCTATATTAAGGTTTCAGAGCAGAGGCTATATTAAGATCTCAGAGCAGAGGCTATATTAAGGTCTCAGAGCAGAGGCTATATTAAGGTCTCAGAGCAGAGGCTATATTAAGATCTCAGAGCAGAGGCTATATTAAGATCTCAGAGCAGAGGCTATATTAAGGTCTCAGAGCAGAGGCTATATTAAGATCTCAGAGCAGAGGCTATATTAAGGTTTCAGAGCAGAGGCTATATTAAGGTCTCAGAGCAGAGGCTATATTAAGGTCTCAGAGCAGAGGCTATATTAAGGTCTCAGAGCAGAGGCTATATTAAGGTCTCAGAGCAGAGGCTATATTAAGATCTCAGAGCAGAGGCTATATTAAGATCTCAGAGCAGAGGCTATATTAAGGTCTCAGAGCAGAGGCTATATTAAGGTCTCAGAGCAGAGGCTATATTAAGATCTCAGAGCAGAGGCTATATTAAGGTCTCAGAGCAGAGGCTATATTAAGGTCTCAGAGCAGAGGCTATATTAAGGTCTAAGAGCAGAGGCTATATTAAGATCTCAGAGCAGAGGCTATATTAAGGTCTCAGAGCAGAGGCTATATTAAGATCTCAGAGCAGAGGCTATATTAAGGTCTCAGAGCAGAGGCTATATTAAGGTCTCAGAGCAGAGGCTATATTAAGGTCTCAGAGCAGAGGCTATATTAAGATCTCAGAGCAGAGGCTATATTAAGATCTCAGAGCAGAGGCTATATTAAGGTCTCAGAGCAGAGGCTATATTAAGGTTTCAGAGCAGAGGCTATATTAAGGTCTCAGAGCAGAGGCTATATTAAGGTCTCAGAGCAGAGGCTATATTAAGGTCTCAGAGCAGAGGCTATATTAAGGTCTCAGAGCAGAGGCTATATTAAGGTCTCAGAGCAGAGGCTATATTAAGGTCTCAGAGCAGAGGCTATATTAAGGTTTCAGAGCAGAGGCTATATTAAGGGTCTCAGAGCAGAGGCTATATTAAGGTTTCAGAGCAGAGGCTATATTAAGATCTCAGAGCAGAGGCTATATTAAGGTTTCAGAGCAGAGGCTATATTAAGGTCTCAGAGCAGAGGCTATATTAAGGTTTCAGAGCAGAGGCTATATTAAGGTCTCAGAGCAGAGGCTATATTAAGGTCTCAGAGCAGAGGCTATATTAAGGTCTCAGAGCAGAGGCTATATTAAGATCTCAGAGCAGAGGCTATATTAAGGTCTCAGAGCAGAGGCTATATTAAGATCTCAGAGCAGAGGCTATATTAAGGTCTCAGAGCAGAGGCTATATTAAGGTCTCAGAGCAGAGGCTATATTAAGGTCTCAGAGCAGAGGCTATATTAAGGTCTCAGAGCAGAGGCTATATTAAGATCTCAGAGCAGAGGCTATATTAAGATCTCAGAGCAGAGGCTATATTAAGGTCTTAGAGCAGAGGCTATATTAAGATCTCAGAGCAGAGGTTATATTAAGGTCTCAGAGCAGAGGCTATATTAAGATCTCAGAGCAGAGGTTACTCTCAAAGTACTTAAGAAATCGCTGCTTGACAAGAGAAGCCACGGATGGAATATTTGAGCTTCTGAAGTTGAAGATGGGCCATAACATCACCGACCCAGTGAACATGCGAAGGTACCCGACTTCCACTTAAGAATAATAATACGCTTGGAGGGATGAGATGCTATGGCCTCTGATTGGGTGTTACAGAGAGGGATGAGAAGGCTATGGCCTCTGATTGGGTGTTACAGAGAGGGATGAGAAGGCTATGGCCTCTGATTGGGTGTTACAGAGAGTGAGCCCTTCGGGTGCTACCCAGAAAATAGCGACAGAGGTATCTGGGGAAATTTCCTTAGTGCCTCAAAGAACGAGGGGCAGAATGAACTAGTGTCAGACATGACCAGTAGAATGAACTAGTGTCAGACATGACCAGTAGAGGAACAGAATGAACTAGTGTCAGACATGACCAGTAGAGTAACAGAATGGACTAGTGTCAGACATGACCAGTAGAATGAACTAGTGTCAGACATGACCAGTAGAGGAACAGAATGAACTAGTGTCAGACATGACCAGTAGAGGAACAGAATGAACTAGTGTCAGACATGACCAGTAGAGTAACAGAATGAACTAGTGTCAGACATGACCAGTAGAGTAACAGAATGGACTAGTGTCAGACATGACCAGTAGAGTAACAGAATGAACTAGTGTCAGACATGACCAGTAGAGTAACAGAATGAACTAGTGTCAGACATGACCAGTAGAGTAACAGAATGAACTAGTGTCAGACATGACCAGTAGAGGAACAGAATGAACTAGTGTCAGACATGACCAGTAGAGTAACAGAATGAACTAGTGTCAGACATGACCAGTAGAGTAACAAATGGAACTAGTGTCAGACATGACCAGTAGAATGAACTAGTGTCAGACATGACCAGTAGAGTAACAGAATGGACTAGTGTCAGACATGACCAGTAGAGTAACAGAATGGACTAGTGTCAGCCATGACCAGTAGAATGAACTAGTGTCAGACATGACCAGTAGAGTAACAGAATGAACTAGTGTCAGACATGACCAGTAGAGTAACAGAATGAACTAGTGTCAGACATGACCAGTAGAGGAACAGAATGAACTAGTGTCAGACATGACCAGTAGAGTAACAGATGAACTAGTGTCAGACATGACCAGTAGAATGAACTAGTGTCAGACATGACCAGTAGAATGAACTAGTGTCAGACATGACCAGTAGAGTAACAGAATGAACTAGTGTCAGACATGACCAGTAGAATGAACTAGTGTCAGACATGACCAGTAGAGTAACAGAAGGAACTAGTGTCAGACATGACCAGTGTCTACTGCATAATACTTTAAACTGTAGTAACCTGTGTCTAATGCAGAATACTTTAAACTGTAGTAACCAGTGTCTAATACAGAATACTTTAAACTGCAGTAACCTGTGTCTAATGCAGAATACTTTAAACTGTAGTAACCCGTGTCTAATGCAGAATACTACTGCAGAATACTTTAAACTGCAGTAACCTGTGTCTAATGTAGAATACTTTAAACTGTAGTAACCCGTGTCTAATGCAGAATACTACTGCATAATACTTTAAACTGCAGTAACCTGTGTCTAATGTAGAATACTTTAAACTGTAGTAACCTGTGTCTAATGCAGAATACTCCTGCAGAATACTTTAAACTGCAGTAACCTGTGTCTAATGTAGAATACTTTAAACTGCAGTAACCTGTGTCTAATGTAGAATACTTTAAACTGCAGTAACCTGTGTCTAATGTAGAATACTTTAAACTGTAGTAACCCGTGTCTAATGCAGAATACTAATGCAGAATACTTTAAACTGCAGTAACCTGTGTCTAATGCAGAATACTTTAAACTGTAGTAACTGCCTACAGGCAGAAACTTAAACAAGAGGCTCCCACGCTGAGGTCTGTCCAACGCTGGTCAGACCAAGCTGACTCCACACTCCAAGACTGCTTCCATCACGTGGACTGGGACATGTTTCGTAAGCGTCAGATAAAAATATTGACGAATACGCTGATTCGATGTGCGAGTTCATTAGAACGTGCGTTGAAGATGTCGTTCCCATAGCAACAATAAAAACATTCCCTAACCAGAAACCGTGGATTGATGGCAGCATTCGCGTGAAACTGAAAGCGCAAACCACTGCTTTTAATCAGGGCAAGGTGTCTGGCAACATGACCAAATACAAACAGTGCAGCTATTCCCTCCGCAAGGCTATTAAACAAACTAAGCGTCAGTACAGAGACAAAGTAGAATCTCAATTCAACGGCTCAGACACACGAGGCATGTGGCAGGGTCTACAGTCAATCACGGACTACAAGAAGAAACCCAGCCCAGTCACGGACCAGGATGTCTTGCTCCCAGGCAGACTAAATAACTTTTTTGCCCGCTTTGAGGACAATACAGTGCCACTGACACGGCCTGCAATGAAAACATGCGGTCTCTCCTTCACTGCAGCCGAGGTGAGTAAGACATTTAAACGTGTTAACCCTCGCAAGGCTGCAGGCCCAGACGGCATCCCCAGCCGCGCCCTCAGAGCATGCGCAGACCAGCTGGCCGGTGTGTTTACGGACATATTCAATCAATCCCTATACCAGTCTGCTGTTCCCACATGCTTCAAGAGGGCCACCATTGTTCCTGTTCCCAAGAAAGCTAAGGTAACTGAGCTAAACGACTACCGCCCGTAGCACTCACTTCCGTCATCATGAAGTGCTTTGAGAGACTAGTCAAGGACCATATCACCTCCACCTACCTGACACCCTAGACCCACTCCAATTTGCTTACCGCCCAAATAGGTCCACAGACGATGCAATCTCAACCACACTGCACACTGCCCTAACCCACCTGGACAAGAGGAATACCTATGTGAGAATGCTGTTCATCGACTACAGCTCGGCATTCAACACCATAGTACCCTCCAAGCTCGTCATCAAGCTCGAGACCCTGGGTCTCGACCCCGCCCTGTGCAACTGGGTACTGACTTCCTGACGGGCCGCCCCCAGGTGGTGAGGGTAGGCAACAACATCTCCTCCCCGCTGATCCTCAACACGGGGCCCCACAAGGGTGCGTTCTGAGCCCTCTCCTGTACTCCCTGTTCACCCACGACTGCGTGGACACGCACGCCTCCAACTCAATCATCAAGTTTGCGGACGACACAACAGTGGTAGGCTTGATTACCAACAACGACGAGACGGCCTACAGGGAGGAGGTGAGGGCCCTCGGAGTGTGGTGTCAGGAAAATAACCTCACACTCAACGTCAACAAAACTAAGGAGATGATTGTGGACTTCAGGAAACAGCAGAGGGAACACCCCCTATCCACATCGATGGAACAGTAGTGGAGAGGGTAGCAAGTTTTAAGTTCCTCGGCATACACATCACAGACAAACTGAATTGGTCCACTCACACTGACAGCGTCGTGAAGAAGGCGCAGCAGCGCCTCTTCAACCTCAGGAGGCTGAAGAAATTCGGCTTGTCACCAAAAGCACTCACAAACTTCTACAGATGCACAATCGAGAGCATCCTGGCGGGCTGTATCACCGCCTGGTACGGCAACTGCTCCGCCCTCAACCGTAAGGCTCTCCAGAGGGTAGTGAGGTCTGCACAACGCATCACCGGGGGCAAACTACCTTCCCTCCAGGACACCTACACCACCCGATGTTACAGGAAGGCCATAAAGATCATCAAGGACATCAACCACCCGAACCACTGCCTGTTCACCCCGCTATCATCCAGAAGGCGAGGTCAGTACAGGTGCATCAAAGCTGGGGCCGAGAGACTGAAAAACAGCTTCTATCTCAAGGCCATCAGACTGTTAAACAGCCACCACTAACATTGAGTGGCTGCTGCCAACACACTGTCATTGACACTGACCCAACTCCAGCCACTTTAATAATGGGAATTGATGGGAAATGATGTAAATATATCACTAGCCACTTTAAACAATGCTACCTTATATAATGTTACTTACCCTACATTATTCATCTCATATGCATACGTATATACTGTACTCTACATCATCGACTGCATCCTTATGTAATACATGTATCACTAGCCACTTTAACTATGCCACTTTGTTTACTTTGTCTACATACTCATCTCATATGTATATACTGTACTCGATACCATCTACTGTATGCTGCTCTGTACCATCACTCATTCATATATCCTTATGTACATATTCTTTATCCCCTTACACTGTGTATAAGATAGTAGTTTTGGAATTGTTAGTTAGATTACTTGTTGGTTATCACTGCATTGTCGGAACTAGAAGCACAAGCATTTCGCTACACTCGCATTAACATCTGCTAACCATGTGTATGTGACAAATAAAATTTGATTTGATTTGATTTGAACCCGTGTCTAATGCAGAATACTAATGCAGAATACTTTAAACTGTAGTAACCCGTGTCTAATGCAGAATACTTTAAACTGCAGTAACCTGTGTCTAATGCAGAATACTTTAAACTGTAGTAACCCGTGTCTAATGCAGAATACTAATGCAGAATACTTTAAACTGTAGTAACCCGTGTCTAATGCAGAATACTAATGCAGAATACTTTAAACTGTAGTAACCCGTGTCTAATGCAGAATACTTTAAACTGCAGTAACCTGTGTCTAATGCAGAATACTTTAAACTGTAGTAACCTGTGTCTAATGTAGAATACTTTAAACTGTAGTAACCTGTGTCTAATGTAGAATACTCCTGCAGAATACTTTAAACTGTAGTAACCCGTGTCTAATGTAGAATACTCCTGCAGAATACTTTAAACTGTAGTAACCCGTGTCTAATGTAGAATACTCCTGCAGAATACTTTAAACTGTAGTAACCGGTGTCTAATGTAGAATCCTCCTGCAGAATACTTTAAACTGTAGTAACCCGTGTCTAATGTAGAATACTCCTGCAGAATACTTTAAACTGTAGTAACCTGTGTCTAATGCAGAATACTTTAAACTGTAGTAACCTGTGTCTAATGCAGAATACTTTAAACTGTAGTAACCTGTGTCTAATGCAGAATACTTTAAACTGTAGTAACCCGTGTCTAATGCAGAATACTAATGCAGAATACTTTAAACTGCAGTAACCTGTGTCTAATGCAGAATACTTTAAACTGTAGTAACCCGTGTCTAATGTAGAATACTACTGCAGAATACTTTAAACTGTAGTAACCCGTGTCTACTGCAGAATACTACTGCAGAATACTTTAAACTGTAGTAACCCGTGTCTAATGTAGAATACTAATGTAGAATACTTTAAACTGCAGTAACCTGTGTCTAATGCAGAATACTTTAAACTGCAGTAACCTGTGTCTAATGCAGAATACTTTAAACTGCAGTAACCTGTGTCTAATGTAGAATACTTTAAACTGCAGTAACCTGTGTCTAATGTAGAATACTACTGTAGAATACTTTAAACTGCAGTAACCTGTGTCTAATGTAGAATACTAATGTAGAATACTTTAAACTGCAGTAACCCGTGTCTACTGCAGAATACTACTGCAGAATACTTTCAACTGTAGTAACTCGTGTCTAATGCAGAATACTAATGCAGAATACTTTAAACTGTAGTAACCCGTGTCTAATGTAGAATACTTTAAACTGTAGTAACCTGTGTCTAATGTAGAATACTCCTGCAGAATACTTTAAACTGTAGTAACCCGTGTCTAATGCAGAATACTCCTGCAGAATACTTTAAACTGTAGTAACCCGTGTCTAATGTAGAATACTACTGCAGAATACTTTAAACTGCAGTAACCTGTGTCTAATGCAGAATACTTTAAACTGTAGTAACCTGTGTCTAATGCAGAATACTTTAAACTGTAGTAACCTGTGTCTAATGCAGAATACTTTAAACTGTAGTAACCCGTGTCTAATGTAGAATACTACTGTAGAATACTTTAAACTGTAGTAACCCGTGTCTAATGTAGAATACTACTGTAGAATACTTTAAACTGTAGTAACCCGTGTCTAATGCAGAATACTAATGCAGAATACTTTAAACTGTAGTAACCCGTGTCTAATGCAGAATACTTTAAACTGTAGTAACCTGTGTCTAATGCAGAATACTTTAAACTGTAGTAACCTGTGTCTAATGCAGAATACTTTAAACTGTAGTAACCTGTGTCTAATGCAGAATACTTTAAACTGTAGTAACCTGTGTCTAATGCAGAATACTTTAAACTGTAGTAACCCGTGTCTAATGCAGAATACTAATGCAGAATACTTTAAACTGTAGTAACCCGTGTCTAATGCAGAATACTAATGCAGAATACTTTAAACTGTAGTAACCCGTGTCTAATGCAGAATACTAATGCAGAATACTTTAAACTGTAGTAACCCGTGTCTACTGCAGAATACTACTGCAGAATACTTTAAACTGTAGTAACTCGTGTCTAATGCAGAATACTAATGCAGAATACTTTAAACTGTAGTAACCTGTGTCTAATGTAGAATACTCCTGCAGAATACTTTAAACTGTAGTAACCCGTGTCTAATGTAGAATACTCCTGCAGAATACTTTAAACTGTAGTAACCCGTGTCTAATGTAGAATACTCCTGCAGAATACTTTAAACTGTAGTAACCCGTGTCTAATGTAGAATACTCCTGCAGAATACTTTAAACTGTAGTAACCCGTGTCTAATGTAGAATACTCCTGCAGAATACTTTAAACTGTAGTAACCTGTGTCTAATGCAGAATACTTTAAACTGTAGTAACCCGTGTCTAATGCAGAATACTAATGCAGAATACTTTAAACTGCAGTAACCTGTGTCTAATGCAGAATACTTTAAACTGTAGTAACCCGTGTCTAATGTAGAATACTACTGCAGAATACTTTAAACTGTAGTAACCCGTGTCTACTGCAGAATACTACTGCAGAATACTTTAAACTGTAGTAACCCGTGTCTAATGTAGAATACTACTGCAGAATACTTTAAACTGCAGTAACCTGTGTCTACTGCAGAATACTTTAAACTGCAGTAACCTGTGTCTACTGCAGAATACTTTAAACTGTAGTAACCTGTGTCTAATGCAGAATACTTTAAACTGTAGTAACCCGTGTCTAATGTAGAATACTACTGCAGAATACTTTAAACTGTAGTAACCGGTGTCTAATGCAGAATACTTTAAACTGTAGTAACCTGTGTCTAATGCAGAATACTTTAAACTGTAGTAACCCGTGTCTAATGCAGAATACTAATGCAGAATACTTTAAACTGTAGTAACCCGTGTCTAATGCAGAATACTTTAAACTGCAGTAACCCGTGTCTAATGCAGAATACTTTAAACTGCAGTAACCTGTGTCTACTGCAGAATACTTTAAACTGTAGTAACCTGTGTCTAATGCAGAATACTTTAAACTGTAGTAACCCGTGTCTAATGTAGAATACTACTGCAGAATACTTTAAACTGTAGTAACCTGTGTCTAATGCAGAATACTAATGCAGAATACTTTAAACTGTAGTAACCCGTGTCTAATGCAGAATACTAATGCAGAATACTTTAAACTGCAGTAACCCGTGTCTAATGCAGAATACTTTAAACTGTAGTAACCCGTGTCTAATGTAGAATACTACTGCAGAATACTTTAAACTGTAGTAACCTGTGTCTAATGCAGAATACTCCTGCAGAATACTTTAAACTGTAGTAACCTGTGTCTAATGTAGAATACTACTGCAGAATACTTTAAACTGTAGTAACCCGTGTCTAATGTAGAATACTACTGTAGAATACTTTAACCTGTAGTAACCCGTGTCTAATGCAGAATACTTTAAACTGTGGTAACCTGTGTCTAATGTAGAATACTTTAAACTGCAGTAACCCGTGTCTAATGCAGAATACTACTGCAGAATACTTTAAACTGTAGTAACCCGTGTCTAATGCAGAATACTAATGCAGAATACTTTAAACTGCAGTAACCCGTGTCTAATGCAGAATACTTTAAACTGTAGTAACCCGTGTCTAATGTAGAATACTACTGCAGAATACTTTAAACTGTAGTAACCTGTGTCTAATGCAGAATACTCCTGCAGAATACTTTAAACTGTAGTAACCCGTGTCTAATGTAGAATACTACTGTAGAATACTTTAAACTGTAGTAACCCGTGTCTAATGTAGAATACTACTGCAGAATACTTTAAACTGTAGTAACCCGTGTCTAATGTAGAATACTACTGTAGAATACTTTAAACTGTAGTAACCCGTGTCTAATGCAGAATACTTTAAACTGCAGTAACCTGTGTCTAATGTAGAATACTTTAAACTGTAGTAACCTGTGTCTAATGTAGAATACTTTAAACTGCAGTAACCCGTGTCTAATGCAGAATACTACTGCAGAATACTTTAAACTGCAGTCCCTTTACATAGGGATCCAGGTTCAGACATTCATAGAAATGTGTCCCTTTACATAGGGATCCAGGTTCAGACATTCATCAAGCCAGCTGGTGGGTGGGAGAGATGGGAAAGAGGGGAATATTTTTCTTGTAAAGTTAGGAATCTGCAGGTACCTGAAGAAGGTTGTCTGGGGTGTACTGTGAATCTGTTGGTACCTGAAGATGTGGGGTTTGGGGTGTACTGTGAATCTGTTGGTACCTGAAGATGTGGGGTTTGGGGTTTACTGTGAATCTGTTGGTACCTGAAGATGTGGGTTTTGGGTTTACTGTGAATCTGTTGCTACCTGAAGATGTGTGGTTTGGGGTTTACTGTGAATCTGTTGGTACCTGAAGATGTGGGGTTTGGGGTTTACTGTGAATCTGTTGGTACCTGAAGATGTGGGGTTTGGGTTTACTGTGAATCTGTTGGTACCTGAAGAAGTGTATCTGGGGTGTACTGTGAATCTGTTGCTACCTGAAGAAGTGTATCTGGGGTGTACTGTGAATCTGTTGGTACCTGAAGATGTGGGGTTTGGGTTTACTGTGAATCTGTTGGTACCTGAAGAAGTGTATCTGGGGTGTACTGTGAATCTGTTGGTACCTGAAGATGTGTATCTGGGGTGTACTGTGAATCTGTTGGTACCTGAAGATGTGTATCTGGGGTGTACTGTGAATCTGTTGCTACCTGAAGATGTGGGGGTTGGGGTGTACTGTGAATCTGTTGGTACCTGAAGAAGTGTATCTGGGGTGTACTGGGAATCTGTTGGTACCTGAAGATGTGGGGTTTGGGGTGTACTGTGAATATGTTGGTACCTGAAGATGTGTATCTGGGGTGTACTGTGAATCTGTTGGTACCTGAAGATGTGGGGTTTGGGGTGTACTGGGAATCTGTTGGTACCTGAAGATGTGGGGTTTGGGGTGTACTGGGAATCTGTTGGTACATGAAGATGTGGGGTTTGGGGTGTACTGGGAATCTGTTGGTACCTGAAGATGTGTATCTGGGGTGTACTGGGAATCTGTTGGTACCTGAAGAAGTGTATCTGGGGTGTACTGTGAATCTGTTGGTACCTGAAGAAGTGTATCTGGGGTGTACTGGGAATCTGTTGCAGGTACTGGGAATCTGCAGGTACCTGAAGATGTGTATCTGGGGTGTACTGGGAATCTGTTGGTACCTGAAGATGTGGGGTTTGGGGTGTACTGTGAATCTGTTGGTACCTGAAGAAGTGTATCTGGGGTGTACTGTGAATCTGTTGGTACCTGAAGATGTGGGGTTTGGGGTGTACTGTGAATCTGTTGGTACCTGAAGAAGTGTATCTGGGGTGTACTGTGAATCTGTTGGTACCTGAAGATGTGGGGTTTGGGGTGTACTGTGAATCTGTTGGTACCTGAAGATGTGTATCTGTGGTTTACTGTGAATCTGTTGGTACCTGAAGAAGGTTGTCTGGGGTGTACTGTGAATCTGTTGGTACCTGAAGATGTGTATCTGGGGTGTACTGTGAATCTGTTGGTACCTGAAGAAGTGTATCTGGGGTGTACTGTGAATCTGTTGGTACCTGAAGATGTGTATCTGTTTACTGTGAATCTGTGTACTGTGAATCTGTTGCTACCTGAAGATGTGTGAATCTGCTACCTGAAGGTGTATCTGGGGTGTCAGAATCTGTTGGTACCTGAAGATGTGTATCTGGGGTTTACTGTGAATCTGTTGGTACCTGAAGAAGGTTGTCTGGGGTGTACTGTGAATCTCTAACTAGATGTTCAAAGGAGGTAAATATACGGTCATGGAAAAGGTATTTTACACTCTTCAGTGAAATCAAATCAAATTTATTTATATAGCCCTTCGTACATCAGCTGATATCTCAAAGTGCTGTACAGAAACCCAGCCTAAAACCCCAAACAGCAAGCAATGCAGGTGTAAATGCAGTCCTTTCTGAAACCATAGCTGGAAGCCTGTGTCTATGAGGAAGGGTGTGAAGAGTCCTCTCTGAAACCATAGCTGGAAGCCTGTGTCTATGAGGAAGGGTGTGAAGAGTCCTCTCTGAAACCATAGCTGGAAGCCTGTGTCTATGAGGAAGGGCGTGAAGAGTCCTCTCTGAAACCATAACTGGAAGCCTGTGTCTATGAGGAAGGGCGTGAAGAGTCCTCTCTGAAACCATAGCTGGAAGCCTGTCTCTATGAGGAAGGGCGTGAAGAGTCCTCTCTGAAACCATAGCTGGAAGCCTGTGTCTATGAGGAAGGGGTGAAGAGTCCTCTCTGAAACCATAGCTGGAAGCCTGTGTCTATGAGGAAGGGTGTGAAGAGTCCTCTCTGAAACCATAGCTGGAAGCCTGTGTCTATGAGGAAGGGTGTGAAGAGTCCTCTGAAACCATAGCTGGAAGCCTGTGTCTATGAGGAAGGGCGTGAAGAGCCTGTGTCTATGAGGAAGGGTGAAGAGTCCTCTCTGAAACCATAGCTGGAAGCCTGTGTCTATGAGGAAGGGTGTGAAGAGTCCTCTCTGAAACCATAGCTGGAAGCCTGTGTCTATGAGGAAGGGCGTGAAGAGTCCTCTCTGAAACCATAGCTGGAAGCCTGTGTCTATGAGGAAGGGCGTGAAGAGTCCTCTCTGAAACCATAGCTGGAAGCCTGTGTCTATGAGGAAGGGTGTGAAGAGTCCTCTCTGAAACCATAGCTGGAAGCCTGTGTCTATGAGGAAGGGCGTGAAGAGTCCCTCTGAAACCATAGCTGGAAGCCTGTGTCTATGAGGAAGGGCGTGAAGAGTCCTCTCTGAAACCATAGCTGGAAGCCTGTGTCTATGAGGAAGGGCGTGAAGAGTCCTCTCTGAAACCAATAGCTGGACGCCTGTGTCTATGAGGAAGGGTGTGAAGAGTCCCTCTGAAACCATAGCTGGAAGCCTGTGTCTATGAGGAAGGGCATGAAGAGTCCTCTCTGAAACCATAGCTGGAAGCCCGTGTCTATGAGGAAGGGCGTGAAGAGTCCTCTCTGAAACCATAGCTGGAAGCCTGTGTCTATGAGGAAGGGCATGAAGAGTCTCTGAAACCATAACCTGTGTCTATGAGGAAGGGCATGAAGAGTCCTCTCTGAAACCATAGCTGGAAGCCTGTGTCTATGAGGTGTGAAGAGTGGGTTGGAAATAAAAAGGCATGGATGAGATAGCTTGTCTATGTCCGACGTGGATCCTAAACTGAGACCTGAGTGAACTTTTCACAATAGGGTTGATTGAGTGGTATTGTTTACTCAATGGTAGGGGCACAGACTAAGGAGACCAGGGATGGTAGTGGCACAGACTAAGGAGACCAGGGATGGTAGGGGCACAGACTAAGGAGACCAGGGATGGTAGGGGCACAGACTAAGGAGACCAGGGATGGTAGTGGCACAGACTAAGGAGACCAGGGATGGTAGTGGCACAGACTAAGGAGACCAGGGATGGTAGTGGCACAGACTAAGGAGACCAGGGATGGTAGTGGCAGACTAAGGAGACCAGGGATGGTAGTGGCAGACTAAGGAGACCAGGGATGGTAGGGCAGACTAAGGAGACCAGGATGGTAGTGGCACAGACTAAGGAGACCAGGGATGGTAGTGGCAGACTAAGGAGACCAGGGATGGTAGTGGAGCACAGACTAAGGACACCAGGGATGGTAGTGGCACAGACTAAGGAGACCAGGGATGGTAGTGGCACAGACTAAGGAGACCAGGGATGGTAGTGGCAGACTAAGGGGACCAGGGATGGTAGGGGCACAGACTAAGGAGACCAGGGATGGTAGGGGCAGACTAAGGAGACCAGGGATGGTAGGGCACAGACTAAGGAGACCAGGGATGGTAGGGGCAGACTAAGGAGACCAGGGATGGTAGGGGCACAGACTAAGGAGACCAGGGATGGTAGTGGCAGACTAAGGGGACCAGGGATGGTAGGGGCACAGACTAAGGAGACCAGGGATGGTAGGGGCAGACTAAGGAGACCAGGGATGGTAGTGGCACAGACTAAGGAGACCAGGGATGGTAGGGGCAGACTAAGGAGACCAGGGATGGTAGGGGCACAGACTAAGGAGACCAGGGATGGTAGGGGCACAGACTAAGGAGACCAGGGATGGTAGGGGCAGACTAAGGAGACCAGGGATGGTAGGGGCACAGACTAAGGAGACCAGGGATGATAGGGGCAGACTAAGGAGACCAGGATGGTAGGGGCACAGACTAAGGAGACCAGGGATGGTAGGGGGCAGACTAAGGAGACCAGGGATGGTAGGGGCACAGACTAAGGAGACCAGGATGGTAGGGGCACAGACTAAGGAGACCAGGATGGTAGGGGCAGACTAAGGAGACCAGGGATGGTAGGGGCACAGACTAAGGAGACCAGGGATGGTAGTGGCAGACTAAGGGGACCAGGGATGGTAGTGGCACAGACTAAGGAGACCAGGGATGGTAGGGGCACAGACTAAGGAGACCAGGGATGGTAGTGGCACAGACTAAGGAGACCAGGGGTGATGTTTGACATGAGTTCTTTTCCATAAAGGAACACACCGGTCCTTCCTCCTCTATGAACGTTCCTAGGCCGTCATTGTCTGAAATATATATATATATATTCTTTTAATGTAAAAACCCAAATTCTTGTGAATATTACTAGTACAGTAGTAATGGAGGACGAGGGTCTCTCCTTTCTGTCTCTCCTTTCTGTAGTACAGTAGTAATGGAGGACGAGGGTCTCTCCTTTCTGTCTCTCCTTTCTGTAGTACAGTAGTAATGGAGGACGAGGGTCTCTCCTTTCTGTCTCTCTGTTTATGGGTAGGGTAACTCCTACTCCTATAGGTTAGTAAAGAGGTAATGTAATATGAGAGTTGGATTGTGCCTAAGAACAGCCCTTAGCCGTGGTATATTGGTCATATACCACAAACCCCCGAGGTGCCTTATTGCTGTTATAAACTGGTTATCAACGTAATTAAAGCAGTAAAAAATAAATGTCTTGTCATACCTGTGGTATATGGGCCTCATTGCTTAAATAAACTAAATATACTCCCCTACGTATTTATCTAGACAGGGAAGATTACAGTTTAATGTGGCTCTGTGTTCCCCTACGTATTTATCTAGACAGGGAAGATTACAGTTTAATGTGGCTCTATACTCCCCTACGTATTTATCTGGACAGGGAAGATTACAGTTTAATGTGGCTCTATACTCCCCTACGTATTTATCTGGACAGGGAAGATAACAGTTTAATGTGGCTCTGTACTCCAGCATGTTAGATTGGAGATCAAATGTTTCATATGAGACAGTACAGAACGTCACCTTTTGGCTTTAAAATCACACATTAGTTCAACAACTGCAGAGTTTCTGGCCGTGTTTTTAAGACAGTACTCACGGGTGTTAATCAGATCTTCAGTCTCCTCTTCATCTCTCCAAGCGTCTTCCTCCTCTTTTATTGGGATAGCCTCCTCTTCCACTCCAAAAGGTTCTTCCTCTTCTTTCAATGTGATACTGATAGCCTCCTCTTTCATTCTGAAAGCTTCTTCCTCTCCTTTTACTGAAACATCCTCCCCCTCTTCTTTCACGACAATGTTCAGCCACAGACCCTCTTTCTCCGTCCAGCAGACTCTTCTTTAGCAGGAGGAGAGTAGCTTGGAGAGCTCATGGTGGGCTAGCTAGGATTGACGATTAGCTTAGGTTAAGTATAATCAACACATTTGTAAATTGAACATTTACGTTAAATTAACGTTTAAGTTAAATAGTAGATCGGTGTGTTAAAAACACCGGGAGATCAATTTACACAAAAAATGGTCTAAAGAGCTTTAATGTTTTCGGTTGTATGTTGGCTACCAGGCTAAAGAGATGGTTGAATGAGTCAGTATCCGTGTTGTTGAAACAGCTTCCGGTGTCGTGTTGGTCCACTAGATATGTCGTCACCATCTGAAGGTCGCGCATCGCCGTCAGCTGACTGGAATGGGTAACGCAGTTTAGAAAAATATTCACGACATTGTTTATTTATTTAACGAAGAGCAAATATGTTTTGTCTGACTTCTTTACAGCCAAAACATTCGTCTATGCAGATCTATAGCTACATGTGAATATGTACATTATGAATATATACTGTTAGAATAGTTCCGTGTAGCTCAGTTGATAAAGCATGCCGCACGCAACGCCAGGGTCGTTGGTTTGATATGAGTCTGCTTAATTAATAAAATGTTAATACATGAATACCTAGTTAGGGATTTAACTCCAATCTTGACAATATAACGTCAATTGTCAGTGTTATGGCTGCTTTGCTTGATGTATTGTTGTCTCGACCTTCTTCCTCTTTGTGCTGTTGTCTGTGCCCAATAATGTTTGTACAATGCCTTGTGCTGCTGTCATGTGTTGCTGCCATGCCATGTTGTCGTCTTAGGTCTCTCTTTATGTAGTGTATGTGTTGTAGGATTGTGTTGTCTCTCTTTATGTAGTGTTGTAGGATTGTGTTGTCTCTCTTTATGTAGTGTTGTGTTGTAGGATTGTGTTGTCTCTCTTTATGTAGTGTTGTGTTGTAGGATTGTGTTTCTCTCTTTATGTAGTGTTGTGTTGTAGGATTGTGTTTCTCTCTTTATGTAGTGTTGTGTTGTAGGATTGTGTTTCTCTCTTTATGTAGTGTTGTGTTGTAGGATTGTGTTGTCTCTTGTCGTAATGTGTTTGGTCCGATATATTTTTTCTATCCCCCCGTCCTGCATTTTGCCTTTTGGTAGGCTGTCATTATAAATAAGAATGTGTTCTTAACTGACTTGCCTAGTTAAATAAAATTATATTAACTTCACATCTGCAATATTTTGTCATTCAGTCAAACAAACAGATAATTGTTTATTAATTTATTAAGAAAAACTGCGAAATGGAGAGTTGAAAATAAAGAGACGGGAGGGTCACAAAAGTGAAGTTTGGGAAAGATTTGCTGAAGTGCTGAAAGATGATAAGCAAGATGATACCTATGTCATGTGTGATGAACGATACAACTTTGTTCCCATTGGAAACAATGCCATTTTTTAAAATTGTACCTTTATTTAACTAGGCAAGTCAGTTAATTAAGAACAAATTCTTATTTTCAATGACGGCCTAGGAACAGTGGGTTAACTGCCTGTTCAGGGGCAGAACGACAGATTTTGTACCTTGTCAGCTCGGAGATTTGAACATGCAACCTTTCGGTTACTAGTCCAATGCTCTAAGTACTAGGCTACGCTGCCACCCCAATGACACATCTGGGGTTAGTTATCAGTACGCTGCATTCATAACCAAGTGGGAATTTACCACATACGACTGGGGGAAAAAATCCACATGAACAGCCATTCAACTGGTATTTACTACTTCACAATTGGAAAATCCCGACCTCCCACTTGGTTAAGAACACAGCATTATTGGTTGCCACACCTCAGTCCACCTCATTCACCTGAAAAGGGTCGGGGCTAGGTCTTTAAATGCCCCCACCTGCAGTCTTTGGGTGCGTTTCTCTGCTCAGACGTTGCTGACACCTGACTGAGTTTACAATGCTTGGACAGGTATGGTTGCACATGTTATGGCAATGGGCTCGTTCCAGCGGATCACTTTCGTCAAGTCACCGCCTTTTCAAATTGTGATGCATTATGGGGATAAAAAGTGTCCATCTTGCGCCTACATGAACTTTAAAAAAACAACCGTTACAGCCTTATTCTAAAATGGATTAAATACATTTTTCTCATCATCAATCTACACACATGATGACACAATACCTCGTAATGACACAATACCCCATGATCAAAGATCATAAAGTCAATTGCAGACAGTCGACTGCACACAGTTCCTCATCCCCAGCTGTAACTTACAGCCATTGGTTGAAATTGTGGAAGGTTCTATTGGGTCAACCAATGATCAGAGTGTTTCTGTTTGACCAAATACGAAACAGGACCAAACACTTCAACAGGAACCAACTTTTGCAAAACAATGGATAGTTACTAATGAATGTGATATTTTAGGATCTCTTTTTACTAATTGATTGTAAAATGTAGACATCTATTTATAGTTTCTGACTGTGTGAAAATGAAGACATGTTTATTTCGACATTGTTTCAACATACTATTTGAAATATACAGTGAATTCAGAAAGTATTCAGACCCCTTCCCCTTTTCCAACATTTTGTTACGTTACAGCCTTATTCTAAAATGGATTAAATACATTTTTCTCATCATCAATCTACACACAATACCCCATGATGACACAATACCCCATAATGACACAATACCCCATAATGACACAATACCCCATAATGACACAATACCCCATGATGACACAATACCCCATAATGACACAATACCCAGTAACGACACAATACCCCTTGACGACACAATACCCCGTAACGACACAATACCCCGTAATGACACAATACCCCATGACGACACAATACCCCATGATGACACAATACCCCATGATGACACAATACCCCATGATGACACAATACCCCATAATGACACAATACCCAGTAACGACACAATACCCCGTAATGACACAATACCCCTTGACGACACAATACCCCATGATGACACAATACCCCATGATGACACGATACCCCATAATGACACGATACCCCATGACGACACAATACCCCATAATGACATAACACCCCATAATGACACGATACCCCATGACGACACAATACCCCATAATGACATAACACCCCATAATGACACGATACCCCATGACGACACAATACCCCATAATGACACAATACCCCATGACGACACAATACCCCATGATGACACAATACCCCATGATGACACAATACCCCATGACGACACAATACCCCGTAACGACACAATACCCCGTAATGACACAATACCCCTTGACGACACAATACCCCATGACGACACAATACCCCATGACGACACAATACCCCATGATGACACAATACCCCATGACGACACAATACCCCGTAATGACACAATACCCCGTAATGACACAATACCCCGTGACGACACAATACCCCGTGACGACACAATACCCCGTGACGACACAATACCCCATAATGACACAATACCCCATAATGACACGATACCCCATGACGACACAATACCCCATAATGACATAACACCCCATAATGACACGATACCCCATGACGACACAATACCCCATAATGACATAACACCCCATAATGACACGATACCCCATGACGACACAATACCCCATAATGACACAATACCCCACAATACCCCATGACGACACAATACCCCATAATGACATAACACCCCATAATGACACGATACCCCATGACAACACAATACCCCATGACAACACAATACCCCATAATGACACAATACCCCATAATGACACAATACCCCACAATACCCCATGACGACACAATATCCCATAATGACACAATACCCCATAATGACAACACAATACCCCATAATGACACAATACCCGACCCCCCCAACCACTCTTTTACGCTGCTGCTACTCTCTGTTTATCATATATGCATAGTCCCTTTAACTATACATTGATGTACATACTACCTCAACTAGCCCGACTAACCAGTGCCCCTTTAACTATACATTGATGTACATACTACCTCAACTAGCCCGACTAACCAGTGCCCCTTTAACTATACATTGATGTACATACTACCTCAACTAGCCCGACTAACCAGTGTCCCTTTAACTATACATTGATGTACATACTACCTCAACTAGCCCGACTAACCAGTGCCCCTTTAACTATACATTGATGTACATACTACCTCAACTAGCCCGACTAACCAGTGCCCCTTTAACTATACATTGATGTACATACTACCTCAATTAGCCCGACTAACCAGTGCCCCTTTAACTATACATTGATGTACATACTACCTCAACTAGCCCGACTAACCAGTGCCCCTTTAACTATACATTGATGTACATACTACCTCAACTAGCCCGACTAACCAGTGCCCCTTTAACTATACATTGATGTACATACTACCTCAACTAGCCCGACTAACCAGTGTCCCTTTAACTATACATTGATGTACATACTACCTCAACTAGCCCGACTAACCAGTGCCCCTTTAACTATACATTGATGTACATACTACCTCAACTAGCCCGACTAACCAGTGCCCTTTAACTATACATTGATGTACATACTACCTCAATTAGCCCGACTAACCAGTGCCCCTTTAACTATACATTGATGTACATACTACCTCAACTAGCCCGACTAACCAGTGCCCCTTTAACTATACATTGATGTACATACTACCTCAACTAGCCCGACTAACCAGTGTCTGTATGTCGCTTCGCCACTGTTCTTTTTTACTGTTGTTTTTTATTTCTTTACTTATCTATTGTTCACCTAATACCTATTTTTTTTAACTTAAAAATCACACTGTTGGTTAGAGCCTGTAAGTAAGCATTTCACTGTAAGGTCTACTACACCTGTTGTATTCAGCATTTCACTGTAAGGTCTACTACACCTGTTGTATTCAGCATTTCACTGTAAGGTCTACTACACCTGTTGTATTCAGCATTTCACTGTAAGGTCTACTACACCTGTTGTATTCAGCATTTCACTGTAAGGTCTACTACACCTGTTGTATTCGGCATTTCACTGTAAGGTCTACTACACCTGTTGTATTCAGCATTTCACTGTAAGGTCTACTACACCTGTTGTATTCAGCATTTCGCTGTAAGGTCTACTACACCTGTTGTATTCGGCATTTCACTGTAAGGTCTACTACACCTGTTGTATTCGGCATTTCACTGTAAGGTCTACTACACCTGTTGTATTCAGCATTTCACTGTAAGGTCTACTACACCTGTTGTATTCAGCATTTCACTGTAAGGTCTACTACACCTGTTGTATTCAGCATTTCACTGTGAGGTCTACTATACCTGTTGTATTCAGCATTTCACTGTAAGGTCTACTACACCTGTTGTATTCGGCATTTCACTGTAAGGTCTACTACACCTGTTGTATTCAGCATTTCACTGTAAGGTCTACTACACCTGTTGTATTCAGCATTTCACTGTAAGGTCTACTACACCTGTTGTATTCAGCATTTCACTGTAAGGTCTACTACACCTGTTGTATTCAGCATTTCACTGTAAGGTCTACTATACCTGTTGTATTCAGCATTTCACTGTAAGGTCTACTACACCTGTTGTATTCAGCATTTCACTGTAAGGTCTACTACACCTGTTGTATTCAGCATTTCACTGTAAGGTCTACTACACCTGTTGTATTCGGCATTTCACTGTAAGGTCTACTACACCTGTTGTATTCAGCATTTCACTGTAAGGTCTACTACACCTGTTGTATTCAGCATTTCACTGTGAGGTCTACTATACCTGTTGTATTCAGCATTTCACTGTAAGGTCTACTACACCTGTTGTATTCAGCATTTCACTGTAAGGTCTACTACACCTGTTGTATTCGGCATTTCACTGTAAGGTCTACTACACCTGTTGTATTCAGCATTTCACTGTAAGGTCTACTACACCTGTTGTATTCAGCATTTCACTGTAAGGTCTACTACACCTGTTGTATTCAGCATTTCACTGTAAGGTCTACTACACCTGTTGTATTCAGCATTTCACTGTAAGGTCTACTATACCTGTTGTATTCAGCATTTCACTGTAAGGTCTACTACACCTGTTGTATTCAGCATTTCACTGTAAGGTCTACTACACCTGTTGTATTCGGCACACGTGACAAATAAACTTTGATTTGTTCTGGATCCTACAAGACAAGGCTCCTGTTTCTAGGAGCTGTTCTGGAAGGCTACTTACTTATATAATCATTTACATTTTGCAAATAATATAATAAACAACATCATAGGGTTGACATTTTGCATCCAATCAATCGAAGCTAATAATTCGTTTTTTTTAAACATATTTTAAAATATTTGATTTTATTTTAGACATGATCAGGTCTCCAGATGAAAAAAAACTCAAACAAAAGTAAAGCTCTTTAAAAAAAAAAAATCATATAAACAATAGGATTTCATTTGAACAAAAACAAAAACCTAAATTCTCAGTCAAAACTTAAGTCAGAACACAGCCTCTCTATTCTCTCATGTGATTTCAGGTCCTCTGACTGGGAAAATGTCTTTCCACACTGAGAGCAGTGGTATGTCTTCTCCTCCTGTGTATGTATCCTCTGATGTGATTTCAGGTTCCCCAACTGAGTAAAACTCTTTCCACAGTGGGAACAGTGGTAGGGCTTTTCTCCTGTGTGTATTCTCTCATGCTTTGTCAGGCCTTCTAACCACCTAAAACTCTTTCCACAGTGGGAACAGTGGTAGGGCTTTTCTCCTGTGTGTATTCTCTCGTGTGACTTCAGGCTCCCTAACCAGGTAAAAGTCAATCCACAATGGGAGCAGTGGTAAGGCTTCTCTCCAGAGTGTATTCTCTTGTGTATTTTCAGGCTCCCTAACTGACTAAAACTGTTTCCACACTGGGAGCATTGGAAAGGCTTTTCTCCGGTGTGTGTCCTCTCATGCTCTTTTAGGTTTCGTAACTTAGTAAAACTCTTTCCGCAGTGCGAGCAGTGATGTCGTTTGGCTGGTTTGGGCGTCTCTGGGTTTGGTTCCCCTGAAGGACTCTTCCCGCTGTCAGAGTGAGAGTCTGGTTTCTCTCCTGCCAAAGACAAACAGATTATTTTAGTTAAACAGAGGCCTGAATGAAACCTCCACATGATAAAACGGTCTTCCTATGAGGTTTAATCTAGACTACAACCTGAGGTCAGTTTTCACAACATTACATCATTAAAAGTAAACTTGGTGAGATTTTAAAAACAAAATGATGTAGAGCTCCAAATCCAATCTTGTTCTCATGGGTGTCGTGTTTTGGTCAAAATATGTTCTTTAAATGGTTCATAAAATGTACATTTTCGACTTCCAAATCGAACCACAAAGACGTTTGGAGGTACGCACATCAGAGAATGTTGGACTTGAATGGGAATATCTGTGGTTTTAAATTATACTGTCAATCCTCCATAAGAAACCTGTTGAAATCATAAAAATAAACAGAATAGAGAGGATCATTTAAGTTGACATTCAACGGTTGGATGGACCGGCGGCCATCTTGTATTACCTAAGTACTTTTCCTTGACATCCAGTTGGATGGACCGGCGGCCATCTTTGTGGTAGTAATTAGAAGTTAAAATGTAAATTTCATTACAATTTCAATGATGTACTGCAGTGGTCTGAAGCAGAGGTGCAAAGTACTTAAGTAAAAATGCTTTAAAGTACTACCTAAGTACTTTTCCTTGACATCCAAAAGTTCTCGTTTCATTTTGAATGCTTAGCAGGACAGAAAAATGGTCCAATTCACATACTTATCAAGAGAACATCCCTGGTCATCCTTACTGCATCTGATCTGACAAATACATTGTTTGTAAATGACGTCTGAGTGTTGGAGTGCGCCCCTGGCTATCTGTAAAATAATAAAACAAGAAATGCTAAATATAAGGAATGTGAAATGATTTATACTTTTACTTTTTATACTTAAAAGTATATTTTAGGAATTTCATTTACATTTGATACTTAAGTATATTTAAAACCAAATACTTTTAGACTTTTACTCAAGTAGTCTTTCACTCTGTGACTTTTACTTGAGTCATTTTCTATGAAGGAATCTTTACTTTTACTCCAGTTTGACAGTTGGGTACTTTTTCCACCACTGGTCTGAAAGGTCCATTCTATGAATTCTATGGTCTGAAAGGTCCATTCTATGAATTCTATGATCTGAAAGGTCCATTCTATGAATTCTATGGTCTGAAAGGTCCATTCTATGAATTCTATGTTCTGAAAGGTCTATTCTATGAATTCTATGGTCTGAAAGGTCTATTCTATGAATTCTATGTGTATAATTGAAATGACTCCCTGTATTCAACCAATGGCAGAAACCTCAGATGATGTAAAGTAGGGTCTAAACTACAACATGGACCTCAGATGATGTCAAGTAGGGTCTAAACTACAACATGGACCTCAGATGATGTCAAGTAGGGTCTAAACTACAACATGGACCTCAGATGATGTCAAGTAGGGACTAAACTACAACATGGACCTCAGATGATGTAAAGTAGGGTCTAAACTACAACATGGACCTCAGATGATGTCAAGTAGGGTCTAAACTACAACATGGACCTCAGATGATGTCAAGTAGGGTCTAAACTACAACATGGACCTCAGATGATGTAAAGTAGGGTCTAAACTACAACATGGACCTCAGATGATGTCAAGTAGGGTCTAAACTACAACATGGACCTCAGATGATGTCAAGTAGGGTCTAAACTACAACATGGACCTCAGATGATGTCAAGTAGGGTCTAAACTACAACATGGACCTCAGATGATGTAAAGTAGGGTCTAAACTACAACATGGACCTCAGATGATGTCAAGTAGGGTCTAAACTACAACATGGACCTCAGATGATGTCAAGTAGGGTCTAAACTACAACATGGACCTTAGATGATGTAAAGTAGGGTCTAAACTACAACATGGACCTCAGATGATGTAAAGTAGAGGGTCTAAACTACAACATGGACCTCAGATGATGTAAAGTAGAGGGTCTACACTACAACATGGACCTCAGATGATGTCAAGTAGGGTCTAAACTACAACATGGACCTCAGATGATGTCAAGTAGGGTCTAAACTACAACATGGACCTCAGATGATGTAAAGTAGGGTCTAAACTACAACATGGACCTCAGATGATGTCAAGTAGGGTCTAAACTACAACATGGACCTCAGATGATGTCAAGTAGGGTCTAAACTACAACATGGACCTCAGATGATGTCAAGTAGGGTCTAAACTACAACATGGACCTCAGATGATGTAAAGTAGGGTCTAAACTACAACATGGACCTCAGATGATGTCAAGTAGGGTCTAAACTACAACATGGACCTCAGATGATGTCAAGTAGGGTCTAAACTACAACATGGACCTCAGATGATGTAAAGTAGGGTCTAAACTACAACATGGACCTCAGATGATGTCAAGTAGGGTCTAAACTACAACATGGACCTCAGATGATGTCAAGTAGGGTCTAAACTACAACATGGACCTCAGATGATGTCAAGTAGGGTCTAAACTACAACATGGACCTCAGATGATGTCAAGTAGGGTCTAAACTACAACATGGACCTCAGATGATGTAAAGTAGAGGGCCTACACTACAACATGGACCTCAGATGATGTCAAGTAGGGTCTAAACTACAAAATGGACCTTAGATGATGTAAAGTAGGGTCTAAACTACAACATGGACCTCAGATGATGTAAAGTAGAGGGTCTAAACTACAACATGGACCTCAGATGATGTCAAGTAGGGTCTAAACTACAACATGGACCTCAGATGATGTCAAGTAGGGTCTAAACTACAACATGGACCTCAGATGATGTCAAGTAGGGTCTAAACTACAACATGGACCTCAGATGATGTCAAGTAGGGTCTAAACTACAACATGGACCTCAGATGATGTCAAGTAGGGTCTAAACTACAACATGGACCTCAGATGATGTAAAGTAGGGTCTAAACTACAACATGGACCTCAGATGATGTCAAGTAGAGTCTGAACTACAACATGGATTTTGCACGTTTTAGATAATTGACGGTAAAAAGGTTAAAAAAATGTAATAAAAAATAAATAAAAATTGGGAGGGGGGGGTTATAAAACAGTTGAACAAACCTTTTGTAAGCTTTTTTAAATGATATCACACTCAACCGTTTGTCTATTCCAGTGATTCAAACATGGGATGTCTCATGGTGTGGTGGGGAATACAAAACGGGTTACCTTTGAACATTTTTTATTATTTATTTAACTAGACAAGTCAGTTAAGAACAAATTCTTATTTTTAATGAAGGCCTAGGAACAGTGGGTTAACTGCCTTGTTCAGGGGCTGAACGACAGAGTTTCACCTTGTCAGCTCGGGGATTCGATCTTGCAATCTTTTAGTTACTAGTCCAACGCTCTAACCACTAGGCTACCTGCTCCCCCTACACTCTAACCACTAGGCTACCTGCCGCCCCTACACTCTAACCACTAGGCTACCTGCTCCCCCTACACTCTAATCACTAGGCTACCTGCTCCCCCTACATTCTAACCACTAGGCCACCTGCTCCCCCTACACTCTAACCACTAGGCTACCTGCTCCCCCTACACTCTAACCACTAGGCTACCTGCTCCCCCTACACTCTAACCACTAGGCTACCTGCCGCCCCTACACTCTAACCACTAGGCTACCTGCTCCCCCTACATTCTAACCACTAGGCCACCTGCTCCCCCTACATTCTAACCACTAGGCCACCTGCCGCCCTCCACTCTAACCACTAGGCTACCTGCCGCCCTACACCTAACCACTAGGCTACCTGCCGCCCCTACACTCTAACCACTAGGCTACCTGCCGCCCCTACACTCTAACCACTAGGCTACCTGCCGCCCTACACTCTAACCACTAGGCTACCTGCCGCCCTACACTCTAACCACTAGGCTACCTGCCGCCCTACACTCTAACCACTAGGCTACCTGCCGCCCCACATCTCCTGAATGTTTTGCCATTCAGGTCCAAAAAGTCACTTTCTGACCACTTCTTACATGGACAAACATCTATGGACACTCTATGGATACTCTATGGACACTATGGATACTCAAAAGGGATGCTGTCAAAAACGTGATTGAATTGAAATGGATTTATCCTCTATATCTACAACAGGGCTACGCCACATCCTCTATATCTACAACAGGGCTACGCTACATCCTCTATATCTACAACAGGGCTACGCTACATCCTCTATATCTACAACAGGGCTACGCTTCATCCTCTATATCTACAAACAGGGCTACGCCACATCCTCTATATCTACAACAGGGCCACGCTACATCCTCTATATCTACAACAGGGCTACGCCACATCCTCTATATCTACAACAGGGCTACGCTACATCCTCTATATCTACAACAGGGCTACGCTACATCCTCTATATCTACAACAGGGCCACGCTACATCCTCTATATCTACAACAGGGCTACGCCACATCCTCTATATCTACAAACAGGGCTACGCTACATCCTCTATATCTACAACAGGGCCACGCACATCCTCTATATCTACAACAGAGGCCACGCTACATCCTCTATATCTACAACAGGGCTACGCTACATCCTCTATATCTACAACAGGGCTACGCCACATCCTCTATATCTACAACAGGGCTACGCTACATCCTCTATACCTACAACAGGGTTACGCTACATCCTCTATACCTACAACAGGGCTACGCTACATCCTCTATATCTACAACAGGGCTACGCTACATCCTCTATATCTACAACAGGGCCACGCTACATCCTCTATATCTACAACATAGGCTACGCTACATCCAGAACATATTAAACTGAGACCTCAATAAAAGACACCAAAAAATAAAAGTTGTCTATTTCTATTTATAAAACGGGTCATATCATTCAAAAGTACCTTGAGTCCATGTGTTTAAAGAGTAGGCTTATTTCGTTACAAATGATATATGTCTAAAAATGAGCTGGATCAGAAAGGCTACTTTTGAGATATTAACATGTAAAAATACATCTCATCATCTAGACTCTCTATATTAGAGCACAATATAAGAAGCAAGAATGACACCAAGATGTTGTCTGGGTCAGAGGTCATGGGGTCTTTCAGTATAATGACTAGATGATGTCTGTCATGTTGGGGTCAGAGGTCATTGGGTCTGACAGTATAATGACTAGATGATGTCTGTCATGTTGGGGTCAGAGGTCATTGGGTCTGACAGTATAATGACTAGATGATGTCTGTATCCTGGAGGGGTCAGAGGTCATGGGGTCTTTCAGTATAATGACTAGATGTTGTCTGTATCATGGAGGGGTCAGAGGTCATTGGGTCTGACAGTATAATGACTAGATGTTGTCTGTATCCTGGAGGGGTCAGAGGTCATGGGGTCTTTCAGTATAATGACTAGATGATGTCTGTATCCTGGAGGGGTCAGAGGTCATTGGGTCTGACAGTATAATGACTAGATGTTGTCTGTATCATGGAGGGGTCAGAGGTCATGGAGTCTGACAGGGGGCATGTACAGGTCTAAAAAAAGTCCTATAATGGCCCTTTTATCATGGTTTTATGGAACATGGATTGTGTTACAAATGTAAAAAGCATATCGAACATACTTCCTCCAACGAGGTTTCAATAAGAGAATAGTAACAATATTTTGTGCTGCCGTTTTTAAGACAGTACTTACGGGTCTTAATCAGATCTCCTGTCTCCTCCTCTTTCAATGTGACAGTCATCTCATCCTCCTCCTCTTTCACTCCAAAAACTGCATCCTCCGCTCTCTCTTCCTCCTCTTCTTTTACTGTAACATCCTCCTCCTCTTTCACTCTGAACGTGTCTTCCTCTTCTTTCACTGAAACGTCTTTCTCTTCTTCTTTCATGGTAACAGACTCACCATTTACTTGTTTTTGTATTGTAACATCTTTCTCTTCCTCCTCCTCTTTCACCAGAGCTTCTTTCTCCGAACAGCAGACCTCCACTTCTTTGTCAGGAGGAGAGTAGCTTAGTGAACTCATGGTCGGAGATGTTAGTTAGCTAGCTAGCTAGCGTTCGTTAGCCTATTGATAAGCTCATTTATCAAGCCAGCTACCTAACAACGTATACATGAAATTAAATGGGGAAACTAGCTAGCAACAAGACACACGTATTTTTAAAACACAGGTGCAACTAAACAACGACTATTTTGTCTAGAAAGCTACCGAGGTGTCTGACCAGCTGTTGTTGTTGAAGAAACGTCCCGTCCACTAGATTATACGTCACAACTGGCAGCGTCGCCTGAAAGACGCTCATCGCCATCTGCTGACTGGAGTTGGTAAACGCAGTTGAGATCGATGTTTATTTTATTTCCAGACAAAAAAGCTCCTATTTTTAATTTCTTTCATCACATAATAATAAAATAATGGGCGGCAAGTAGCCTAACGATTAGAGCGGTTTGAATACCAGAGTGGAACAGGAAAACATCTGAAAGATTTGTTGATGTGTCCTTAAGCAAGGAACTAATTTGCTCCAGGGATGCTGTACTACTGTGGCTGACCGTGTAAAACAACACATTTCACTGCACCTATATGGTGTTTTTTGTTGTTGTATATTACTAGCAGAAGGGAGCTGCACACAAGTTACACTAATCTCATTGCAAATGGTGAGGGGGACCCTAGAATAATAATGGTGAGGGGGACCCCAGAATTATCATGGTGAGGGGAACCCCAGAATAATAATGGTGAGGGGGACCCCAGAATAATCATGGTGAGGGGGACCCCAGAATAATAATGGTGAGGGGGACCCCAGAATAATAATGGTGAGGGGGGACCCCAGAATTATCATGGTGAGGGGGGACCCCAGAATAATAATGGTGAGGGGGACCCCAGAATAATAATGGTGAGGGGGGACCCCAGAATAATAATGGTGAGGGGGACCCCAGAATAATAATGGTGAGGGGGGACTCCAGAATAATAATGGTGAGGGGGGACTCCAGAATAATAATAATGGTGAGGGGGACCCCAGAATAATAATGGTGAGGGGGGACCCCAGAATAATAATGGTGAGGGGGCCCCAGAATAATAATGGTGAGGGGGACTCAGAATAATAATGGTGAGGGGGACTCCAGAATAATAATGGTGAGGGGGACTCCAGAATAATAATGGTGAGGGGGACCCCAGAATAATAATGGTGAGGGGGACCCCAGAATAATAATGGTGAGGGGGACCCCAGAATAATAATGGTGAGGGGGGACTCCAGAATAATAATGGTGAGGGGGGACCCCAGAATAATAATGGTGAGGGGGACCCCAGAATAATAATGGTGAGGGGGACCCCAAATAATAATGGTGAGGGGGACCCAAGAATAATAATGGTGAGGGGGACCCCAGAATAATAATGGTGAGGGGACCCCAGAATAATAATGGTGAGGGGACCCCAGAATAATAATGGTGAGGGGGACCCCAGAATAATAATGGTGAGGGGACCCCAGAATAATAATGGTGAGGGGGACCCCAGAATAATAATGGTGAGGGGACCCCAGAATAATAATGGCGAGGGGGACCCCAGAATAATAATGGTGAGGGGGACTCCAGAATAATAATGGTGAGGGGGACCCCAGAATAATAATGGTGAGGGGGACCCCAGAATAATAATGGTGAGGGGACCCCAGAATAATAATGGTGAGGGGGACCCCAGAATAATAATGGTGAGGGGGACTCCAGAATAATAATGGTGAGGGGGACTCCAGAATAATAATGGTGAGGGGGACCCCAGAATAATAATGGTGAGGTGGACCCCAGAATAATAATGGTGAGGGGGACTCCAGAATAATAATGGTGAGGGGGACTCCAGAATAATAATGGTGAGGGGGACCCCAGAATAATAATGGTGAGGGGGACCCCAGAATAATAATGGTGAGGGGACCCCAGAATAATAATGGTGAGGGGGACTCCAGAATAATAATGGTGAGGGGGGACTCCAGAATAATAATGGTGAGGGGGGACTCCAGAATAATAATGGTGAGGGGGGACTCCAGAATAATAATGGTGAGGGGGGACTCCAGAATAATAATGGTGAGGGGGGACTCCAGAATAATAATGGTGAGGGGGACCCCAGAATAATAATGGTGAGGGGACTCCAGAATAATAATGGTGAGGGGGACTCCAGAATAATAATGGTGAGGGGGACTCAGAATAATAATGGTGAGGGGGACTCCAGAATAATAATGGTGAGGGGGACTCCAGAATAATAATGGTGAGGGGGACTCCAGAATAATAATGGTGAGGGGGGACTCCAGAATAATAATGGTGAGGGGGACCCCAGAATAATAATTTCTGAAATTAGTTCAACCACCAGAAAAACTCCTGTTTTACCCACTCCATTGAATAAAGTACAATATTTCATGCATTTTTCAAATCCCCAAATCCGAAATAAAGAGCATTTACTTCAGTGTCCAATCTACCCCCTGATTCAGGCCTGTCTCTCTGTTTCACACCGAGCCTCCCAGCTGCAGTTTCACTGTACAATCTACCCCCAGACTCAGACCTGCCTCTCTGCTTCACACTGAGCCTCCCAGCTGCAGTTTCACTGTACAATCTACCCCTTGATTCAGGCCTGTCTCTCTGCTTCACACTGAGCCTCCCAGCTGCAGTTTCACCACATTCTCATTGACAACCCCAACATCTGTCTCTGAAATGGTCCATAATATGAGGTCAACTACCTGCCTGTTGGAACCTATTTCCACAGAACTCATACAATCCAGCCTCACTCTTATCAGTCCAACTATAACCACAACTGGAGTTGTGCATAAACGATGTAACCATTGAACAAGTTGAAGAAGCTGAGTAGCCTGTAGTCTGTAGCCTGTAGCCTGTAGTCTGTAGCCTGTAGCCTGTAGCCTGTAGTCTGTAGCCTGTAGTCTGTAGCCTGTACTCTGTAGCCTGTAGTCTGTAGCCTGTAGTCTGTAGCCTGTAGTCTGTAGCCTGTAGTCTGTAGGCTGTAGTCTGTAGCCTGTAGCCTGTAGCTTGTAGGCTGTAGCTTGTAGGCTGTAGCCTGTAGCTTGTAGCCTGTAGCCTGTAGTCTGTAGCCTGTAGGCTGTAGGCTGTAGCTTGTAGCCTGTAGTCTGTAGCCTGTAGCCTGTAGCCTGTAGGCTGTAGTCTGTAGCCTGTAGCCTGTCGTCTGTAGCCTGTAGCCTGTAGGCTGTAGCCTGTAGCTTGTAGCCTGTAGGCTGTAGCCTGTAGCCTGTAGTCTGTAGCCTGTAGCTTGTAGCCTGTAGTCTGCAGGCACCTTTCATGAATAGTGATTCTAGAGGATGCCATCAGCTCCTGGAGGACTTCCCTGCAGCCATGGGAGGTTGTTCGCTGTACAAGGTCTGAAAACAAGTGATGCTGTGGCCAACGTGGAGCAACAAGTAGAACTGACTCTCTCTCGCTCTCTTCCTCAAGTGGATCAACGGAATTGGTGCAAACGCCTACAGCGGCCATCTGTGTGATAGGGCTTCGCCCCCCATCTGTGTGATAGGGCATCGACCCCCATCTGTGTGATAGAGCATCGACCTCCATCTGTGTGATAGGGCTTCTCCCCCCATCTGTGTGATAGGGCTTCTTCTCCCATCTGTGTGATAGGGCTTCTCCCCCCATCTGTGTGATAGAGCTTCTCCCCCCATCTGTGTGATAGGGCTTCTCCCCCCATCTGTGTGATAGAGCTTCTCCCCCCATCTGTGTGATAAAGCTTCTCCCCCCATCTGTGTGATAGAGCTTCTCCCCCATCTGTGTGATAGGGCTTCGCTCCCATCTGTGTGATAGAGCTTCTCCCCCATCTGTGTGATAGAGCTTCTCCCCATCTGTGTGATAAAGCTTCTCCCCCATCTGTGTGATAGAGCTTCTCCCCCATCTGTGTGATAGGGCTTCGCCTCCCATCTGTGTGATAGAGCTTCCCCATCTGTGTGATAGAGCTTCTCCCCCATCTGTGTGATAGAGCTTCTCCCCCATCTGTGTGATAGAGCTTCTCCCCCATCTGTGTGATAGAGCTTCTCCCCCCATCTGTGTGATAGAGCTTCGCCCCCCATCTGTGTGATAGGGCTTGAACATCTGCACTATCGTGGGCTGTATCCTCCAGTCTGAAGGAAGACGGCCTCCTCCGGAGAGAACATCTGCTGCCTGATTCCTTACCCCACCGCAGGTGTATTGCACTTTGTGACATCGGTTGATGTAAAAGGGCTTCATAAATACATTTCATTGATTGATAGTCTGTAATCTGTAGTTATAAGCTTTGAATAGGGTCCATGCGATATGCAACTTTTCAGGGAAGTCAGGAACCAATACACACAGTCAGTTAGGAAAGCAAAGGCTAGCTTTTTCATCCTGCAGCACTAAATAACACAAGTTCTGGGACACTGTAAAGTCCATGAACATTAATAGTACCTCCTCCCAGCTGCCCACTGCACTGAGGCTAGGAAACACTGTCACCACTGATAAATCCACGATTATCGAGAATTTCAAGAAGCATCTCTCTACGGCTGGCCATACTTTCCAACTGGCTACCCCTACCCCGTCCAAAAGCTCTGCACCCCCCGCAGCAACTGGCCCGACTCTTTTCTCTGTATATATCAATGATGTCGCTCTCTTGCTGCGGGTGATTCTTTGATCCACCTCTACGTAGACGACGCCATTCTGTATACATCTGGCCCTTCTTTGGACACTGTATTAACTAACCTCCAGACGAGCTTCAACTCAACACTCTTTCCGTGGCCTCCAACTGCTCTTAAATGCTAGTAAAATCAAATGCTCTTCAACCGATTGTTGCCCGCATCTGCCCACCCGACTAGCATCACTACTCTTGGCGGTTCTGAATATGTGGACAACTACACATACCTCTGGCTTAGACTGTAAGCTCTCCTTCCAGACTCACATTAAGCATCTCCGATCCAAAGGTACATCTAGAATCGACTTCCTATTTCACAACAAAGTATCCTTTCACTCATGCTGCCAAACATACCCTCGTAAAACGGACTATCCTACCGATCCTTGACTTCGGCGATGTCATTTACAAAATAGCCTCAAACACTCTACTCAGCAAATTGGATGTAGTCTATCACAGTGCCATCCATATTGTCACCAAAGCCCCATATACTACCCACCACTGCGACCTGTACGCTCTGGTTGGCTACATATTCGTTGCCAAACCCACTGGCTCCAGGTCATCTATAAGTCTTTGCTAGGTAAAGCCCTGCCATATCTCAGCTAACTGGGGCGGCAGGGTAGCCTAGTGGTTAGAGCGTTGGACTAGTAACCAAAAGGTTGCAAGTTCAAATCCCCGAGCTGACAGAATCTATCATTCTGCCCCTGAACAGGCAGCCCACTGTTCCTAGGCCATCATTGAAATTAAGAATTTGTTCTTAATTGACTTGCCTAGTTAAATAAACGTAAATTAACAATTGTGTCAAGAGCTTCAACAATGATAGCTTTTTCACACAACAGTTTCCTGTGTGTATCAAGAATTGTCCACCACCCAATGGACATTCAGCCAACTTGACACAACTGTGGGAAACATTGGAGTCAACATGGACGAATTGAGGCTGTCCTGAAGTAGTGCCTTCGAAAAAGTATTCAGACCCCTTGACTTTTTACACATTTTGCCTTATTCTAAAATTGGATTACATTTTTAAAAATCCTGATCAATCTACACACAATACCCCACAATGACATCACAATACCCAATAATGACAAAATGAAAAACAGGTTGCTAGAAATGTTTCCACATTTTATTTCCATCAGAATTTAGACCTTTCGATATGAGACTTGAAATTGAGCTCAGGTGCATCCTGTTTCCATTGATCATCCTTGAGATGTTTCTACAACTTGATTGGAGTCCACCTGTGGTAAATTCAATTGATTGGACATGATTTGGAAAGGCTGTCTATATACGGTCCCAGAGTTGACAGTGTATGTCAAAGCAAAAACCAAGCCCAGAGGTCGAAGAAATTGTCCGTAGAGCTCTGAGACAGGATTGTGTCGAGGCATAGATCTTGGGAAGGGTGCCAAAAAATGTCTGCAGTATTGAAGGTCCCCAAGAACACAGTGGAGGAAGTTTGGAACCACCAAGACTCTTCCCAGAGCTGGTCACCCGGCCAAACTGAGCAATCGGGGGAGAAGAACCTTAGTCAGAGAGGACCTGGTGGTCACTCTGACAGAGCTCCAGAGCTCCTCTGTGGAAAAGGGAAAACACTCATTCCTCTGAGTAACCCTGCTGTCTGAAACACTCATCCAGCCGTTCCTCTGAGTAACCCTGCTGTCTGAAACACTCATCCAGCCGTTCCTCTGAGTAACCCTGCTGTCTGAAACACTCATCCAGCCGTTCCTCTGAGTAACCCTGCTGTCTGAAACACTCATCCAGCCGTTCCTCTGAGTAACCCTGCTGTCTGAAACACTCATCCAGCCGTTCCTCTGAGTAACCCTGCTGTCTGAAACACTCATCCAGCCGTTCCTCTGAGTAACCCTGCTGTCTGAAACACTCATCCAGCCGTTCCTCTGAGTAACCCTGCTGTCTGAAACACTCATCCAGCCGCTCCTCTGAGTAACCCTGCTGTCTGAAACACTCATCCAGCCGTTCCTCTGAGTAACCCTGCTGTCTGAAACACTCATCCTCTGGGTATCTCAGACAGCTAGGGTGGAAGCTGACAATCACATTTTCTCGAACAACCACACATACCGATTGGCATAATTAACTACAATGACCATAATCCTTTGCGCCTACTTGTCTTGACTGTGTTTATTTTACACCTGCTATGTGTAAAAGAAGAAT